>NC_056439.1:18765300-18979483 GCF_018296145.1 Oncorhynchus tshawytscha
ACCCCCTCCCCCTAAACCCCTCACTCCCTCCTCACCCTCCTCATCCACACCACCCCTTCTTTCAGCATCTGAACCGCTCCCTCCTCAAATTGACTTGACCATTGGCTCCACTGACACTACTGATGTCCCTCATGCCACTGTCCCAGAGGACTGTAACCCCCCACTCCCCAAACCCCTAGCAGAGGCATCCACTTCACTCCTCCCCACACCAATATCCCCTCAAGTTTCAGTACCCTCTACAATCCCTTTTCCTAATATCCTGGATGTCTCTCCTCCTCCTCTCCCCTTAGATATGTCCTCTTCAGTCCCAGAGCTCTCTTCTTCAGAGCCAACCGTACCAGCACTTTCCTCTCACCCAGTCCCAAATCCCTCCTCACCTCCTCTCTCCTCTGCCTGTGTATCTCCTATAGCAAAACCCCCCCCCCCACTCCCCCATTCATCCTCTCTCAAAACCCTCCTTATCTCCTTTCTCCTCTCCCCCTGTTCCTCCGGTCTCAAAGTTCTCCTCACCCCCTCTTCCAAGACCCTCAGCAACTCGAAAACTCTCCGGTCCATCCCAGCCGAGACCCCCTGTTCCTCACTCTCACTCGATAGCGAAGCCATCCTCCCCTGCTCTCCCCAGACCCCCTCTTCCATCTACCAAGCCCTCGTCTCCCCCTCTCCCTACCCCACTAGTCCCTCTTTCAGCTAAGCCCTCCTCAGCGCCAGCCCCAACCCCAGCCACAGCCACAGCCCCACCACCTAGCATCAGTATCCTGGAGAAGCTGATCAAAACATGTCCTGTGTGGTTGCAGTTAGCCATGGCCCAGGAGAAATCCTCACTTATACTGAAGAAAGAAACTCCTGGGGTGAGTGACAGACAAATTCTATTTACGCAAACACACAACAGGCACATGTTGTTACTGTCTGAGGACAATGAGCCTCAAATTTGGATTCATTTATTACTCAAACACCCTTTCATAGACTTGCAAACATAGACGTCAAATACATACACACACACAAACACATGAAGGGCCAGACATCGATTTCTGACATAACAAATATCACTGTAGAGATATTTCCTTATGATATTGATAGCGTGACTTTGTGCACCCAGATCTTTTTAGTGCGCAAAAGCCCGGACCAGAAGGCCATGGTTCTGTCAGTATGTGTGTCTAACCAGCAGGGGGAGCTTCGGGTCCAGGACATTCTGGTTAAAGAGGAGAAGTCATGTGAGTATCCTAACTAGAGATGGTCTATAATGTTGTAATGCACTTTGTAATAACTTTGTCCTAACCCTAAGCCTTCACAGTTTCCCACTCAAAGGGGATGTCTGTTTGTGTCCTGTCCTCAAACCCTAGTGAACAGTCAGTGGTAAATAGATATGGGGAATATCAGTGTTAAAGCCCTTGGTCCTGCTACCCCATCCATCCACACACACAGAACACATGATGCTAGCCCATCCATCCATCCACACACACACAGAACACATGATGCTAGCCCATCCATCCACACACACACAGAACACATGATGCTAGCCCATCCATTCACACACACAGAACACATGATGCTAGGCCATCCATCCATCCACACACAGAACACATGAAGCTAGGCCATCCATCCATCCACACACACAGAACACATGATGCTAGGCCATCCATCCATCCACACACAGAACACATGAAGCTAGGCCATCCATCCATCCATCCATCCACACACACAGAACACATGATGCTAGCCCATCCATCCACACACACACAGAACACATGATGCTAGGCCATCCATCCATCCACACACAGAACACATGATGCTAGGCCATCCATCCATCCACACACAGAACACATGAAGCTAGGCCATCCATCCATCCATCCACACACACAGAACATATGATGCTAGCCCATCCATCCACACACAGAACACATTATTACAGCTGCTCTATGAGACATGTGTGACTTCTGTGGTGGAGAGGGGAGGGTGAGGGTACTAACTTCCTGTCCCCTGCTCTTCTGGGCTGTATGTCGACAGTACAGGACTTCCTGACACTCTGAGCTCACCAGACCCCGGCCGCAGTGTAGGGAGGTGTGTGTGTGTGTGTGCAGCCTGGTCTCATAGACTAGACAACATAACCTTCTGTCTTATATAACCATACAAAACTTAATTAACCCTAACCCTAACCCCTAACCCTAATCCATAATACAAACCATACAAAACGCAACATACAGTATAATTGGAATGTCCCCGATTTACGTTTACTATGTTACGTCTACCCCTGAGTCCAGGTAGGTGTGTGTGTGTGAGAGAGAGATGTCCAGATATGTAAAGTATCCAGTATAACAATATCTGCATGTTCAGAATCTATATTTGTCAAGGAGTGCATGAAATGCACGTCCTTGCAGCTACGTCCAGTAAATGTGTTGGCCTAGGATTGGGAAGTGCATGTAACAAAGCTGTTAGCTACTCATCTCTGTCAACTTTCAAAGTTTTCTCCCCTCTATAAATAGTTATTGTCTGTGGCTTGGATGGGTTTAAGTTTCACTTTGCACATTGATAGTTATCATAGTATAGTTATGCACGATATGAGAGAGAGAGAGAGGGGGAGAGAGAGAGAGAGAGACAGAAAGAGAGAGAGAGAGAGCATGTGTGCAAGCCCCAATCTGTCCCTACTACATGATTAAGGGATCATTGTGATGTAGAATGATCCTCTGTGGCTCAGTTGGAACGGCATGGTGCTTGCAATGCCAGGATAGGGTGTGTCGTTTGATCCCAAAGGACCACCCATCAATTAGACATGTATACAAGCATGACTGTCAGTTGCTTCAGAATTTGCACACTATCAGTATCTAATATCAGTATTGATACAGTGTCAATATTGATACAGTTTTGCATTATACCACCCTTTCCATCCCATAACAGTGATCTACCTGGAAGGGTCTGTCCTGGTCTTTGACACCATCTTCAAACTCATCTCCTTCTACTGTGTCAGCCGGTAAGACAAGACTGATACTTCATATCCTACAGCCTGGCACTCAAAATATTCACTTGTTCTAAATGAATAATCATGAATTCTCTTCCAGGGATATTCTCCCCTTCACTCTGAGGTTGCCTGAGGTCATCGTCCAGGCAACCAAGTATGAAGATATAGAGACGATATCGACGTTAGGCTCAGGTACTTTGAATGTATCTTCCTTTGGTGTGTCTATGGGGTAGGGGCACATTATCTCACGGTAAGGCAAAAATAAAAGTGTAGGAGCCTTTTGGTGAAATAGAGAGGAAGTGTGACAACCGTGTTGATGTGTGAGTGAGCGGATGTTCAGACAGTGAAGTGTCCTGTACTGAATATATTAAGGCGAGCTTCCTCCTTTAATAGCCACACAACACAACCCTCCAGATTCAACAAAGATCCAGCATATTTTGAACATAAGCGTAACATGAATGTCTAATGATGGAACTGTCCGTTTGGGGTTCAGCTCTCTAGTGATAGTGTGATGGGTAATTGTCAGTTTCTCCTGTCAGATTTCTGGGGCTCTCAGCTGAACAGTTCCTCTGAGGAGCCAGGACAAAGGGACACAGCAGTAGACCAGGGCCGGGGTCACGGCTCCTCGTGTGAGATCCATCTGTCTGCTGGGACCGGTAACGAGCGGCTGTGGTACGTTAACCCCGTCTTCATTGAGGAGTATTGCAGCAGCCTGGAGGCCTCCACTCCCGTCGTTGCTCCCATCCTCAGGAGCCAGAGCCTGAACACCCCAGGCCAAGGGCAGGGGCAAGTACCCCCCAAATTCAAACGCCCCCCACCCCGACCCCCTAATGCCCCTGAGGGATTGTTACTGTCACAGGGGGCCAAGCATGGGAACAGAGGGACGTCTGATTCCCCTTCCCCACGCTCACCCCCCACACCTCTTAGAGTTACAACCAAGTTAGGGCAGAAAGGAGAAGGAAACAGCAGCAAAGGCAGTGGGGAGGGGGAGAGAGCTGCTTCTCAGCTTTTCTCAGAGAGAGAGGTGTCAGTTACAGCCACTGACTCAGTAGCAGCTACTCAGCCTCTACAGCATCTGTCACCACACGGAGCAACAGCTAGACATCAGCACCCAGCACCCCGGCCACCCCCACACAGGATACCACTTGTGCCCCTACGGCGGATGCCCTCAGAGAAGCGTCACCCACCCCCAGGACAGGAGCCGCCCCAGCCAGAAGGAGGCCCCCTGACCTTCACCACACCCTCAAAGAGGAAGATGAAGGAGGAGGGCAGTGTTGGCACAGTGCCTGTTGCTTCACTGGTGTCCATCGACGGCACCACCAACATGGTAGAGGAGAAGAAGGAGTTAAGAGTGGAGCCCTATGCTGGTGAGACAGAGACACTGCAGAGGCAAGGGACATCAGAGACTTCAAACAGCAGTGACGCTGTTAGCGTGACTGCACCAGCCCCTCTGACGAAGAGGACCGCACCGCCAGTCCCGCCTCCCAGAAAGAATAAGCCCTCCCAGGCCACGCCCACTACAACTCTCTCCCCAGACGTGATAGGTGGAGGACTTCTTTCAATCAATGAGTCATCAGACACCCCCCAGACCTCCAGCATCCCCTTGCCAGCCCGGAGGGCCATTTCCATCGCTGAGGGGGAGGTGAGGGAGGCCAGGGGGGCAGATGTGTCCCTGTACGCCCCTGATGGTGGCGCGGCCCTCCCTGCACTGGACCATGACTCTTACTCTACCAGCAGCACAGAGGAGGAGGCCGACACGGTGGCCAGTCAGGCTGGAGGGGCCGTTGGGACCAACAATACCAAAGTATATATATTCATTTCATTGATTTATTTTCAACCTTTATTTCCCCAGGAAGTCCCATTTAACATTATTATGCAGCTCAGATGTGTAACTAACATGATCCTAAGCACAATCTTCACTTGCTGCTGTTGCTGTCTTACTGTATGAGAATTTGCACGACATTTTCCTGTAAAATAAAGTACTTATCATTGAAAAACCAACAAACCCCAGGTGTCAATGAAAAGGACCCCGACCATCATGCTGGACCGTGCCAAGCAACGCCTCTCCATGGTCAACTTCTCCAGTGTGTTCACCAACTTCATGAGCGCTGACCACAAGCTGCAGAAGAGGATGGTGGAACTGTCCCGGGACGGGAGCTCCTACTTCGGGAACCTGGTGAAGGATTACAGGTAAGGACCAGTTCAACACGAGATTTTTTTTTTGAATCGCTTAGTTGATGGGCTGATTAGGGCCGAACATATTTTCATTCAAAGCAGAATCTTGTTCATTTCAGCTCTTATCTCTGTCCAGCCACGGAAAATGTCCCTTAAATTGGCACAAAATAAAGATCACTTCAGAAACCCTCGATCGACTAATTAGTGAATCTATCCCAGGGTGTACATTCTGGAGACCATGGGGAAGCACAGCTCCAGCACTGAGCTGCTGCAGGAGATCAGGCAGATGATGACCCAGCTGAAGAGTTACCTCATCCAGAGCACTGAGCTGCAGAACCTCCTGGAGCCCAACGTCTACACAGAGGACAAACTAGGTACCTGCTTACTTACATAATTCCCCTCGATATACTCAACATTCATCTGTCAATACCTAGCGTTAAAGACTCCACTCCATTCCTCCATTCCTCCATTCCTTACACGGTTAAAGTTCCACTTGTTCCTTACTTTAATTGTCCTGTTGGACACTGGATATGGTGGGTATGTTCATTTGAAGTTTTTTGGCAAACATGTTCCCATTATGTTCCCATTATTCCCTGTCAGACAGGAGGCAGTTGTCATTACCAGTCTTCTCTTTGTGCGTGGTAAATTAGACTTTGTAGTGGCACCTATCAAATTACAACAGGGACAGAAGACCTCGTTGTTAGTGAGGGTTGTCACCGTTGACATTTGATGGCTTAACTGGGTTGCCAGTTATACAAGAAGTCCCCTTTGAGATACAACTTATTTTGCCTCCAGCATGAAATGCTGAATGTCAGGTTTTCTTACACAGTGTAACAGACAGAATACAATATATATTAAAGGGAGGATAATATTCATACTGAATTAATAACCATCTGGATAGACTCCCCCCCCCCATAAAGAACTACAGTATAACTGCAGGCAAAATGACAATAGTTCCAAAAACACTTTAATTAATCGGCTTCCGTATTTGCGTAGAGGGTATAATAACCAGCAGCATTGAGTAGCCACATTCGAGTTTCCTCCTTTACTCTTTGCACTGCACAGAAGACTAACTGTGGCCCCAACATGCTCTCTCCCCAATGATTTCTAACCCGTGTTTTTTTTGGTCTTGTACCTCTCCAGAGGTGATTATGGAGGCTGCTCTGTGTAAGGCTGTGCTGAAGCCTCTGCGGGAGGCTGTCTACTCCGGCCTGAAGGACATCCACTCCAGGGGGGGCTCTCTGAAGAGGCTGAAGGAGAACCAGAGTGTGGTCCTGGGCACCACCACCACAGATCTGGGGGTCACCACCAGTGTTCCAGAGATCCCTGTCATGGAGAAGGTAGACAGGGCTGCATCTGAAACGGCACATGATTCTCTGTGCAGTGTATTGCTTTGACCCCTTGATCACTTTCTATGGCTCCTGGCTATTTGTCTTGTGTGTTTTTGTCCGATGTGGATTTCCCCTCTGGGATTAATAAAGTACCTATCTATACTGGGTATCATAAGTATTCACCCCCCTTGGATTTCTTCACATTTTATTGTGCTACAAAGTGGGATTCAAATGGATTTATTTGTGATCTATACAAAATACTCTGTAAAGTCAAAGTGGAAGTGAATTATGAATATAAACTAAAACACGAATATACCTTGATTAGATAAGTATTCACGCCTGAGTTGATACATGTTAGAATCACCTTTGGCAGTGATTACAGCCGTGAGTCTTCTTGGGTAAGTCCCTAAGCGCTTTGCACACCTGGATTGTGCAATATTTGCCCATTATTCTTAAACCAAAAAATTCAAGCTCTGTCAAGGTGTTGGGGATCATGACTAAAATTTGAATAGTTCTCTTAATTTCAGTGTATGTGACAAGTATAGTGTAGAGAATCACTGTACCATCTAAACCTCTGTGAAATATCTTTTCCAGAACCAAAATATTGTATTTTCAGATGTTTGAAGCTGGTGTACAAAAAACCCCGCAAAAACTAAACTTAAGAAAGGGAAGCATAAAAATAGCCCACATAGAACAGATCTACCACTTCTTAGACTTGCTTTCAATCAGAATGACATATCTATTACACACATTTCTATGTAAATTTGGTCAGGTAGCTCAAAAAGTTACATATTGCAGCTAAAAATCTATTTCAATCCCACTTTGTAACACAACAAAATGTGCAAAAATCCAAGGGGGTGAATTTTTTCTATCTATCTATCTATCTATCTATCTATCTATCTATCTATCTATCTATCTATCTATCTATCTATCTATCTATCTATCTATCTATCTATCTATCTATCTATCTATCTATCTATCTATCTATCTATCTATCTATCTATCTATCTATCTATCTATCTATCTATCTATCTATCTATCTATCTATCTATCTATCTATCTATCTATCTATCTATCTATCTATCTATCTATCTATCTATCTATCTATCTATCTATCTATCTATCTATCTATCTATCTATCTATCTATCTATCTATCTATCTATCTATCTATCTATCTATCTATCTATCTATCTATCTATCTATCTATCTATCTATCTATCTATCTATCTATCTATCTATCTATCTATCTATCTATCTATCTATCTATCTATCTATCTATCTATCTATCTATCTATCTATCTATCTATCTATCTATCTATCTATCTATCTATCTATCTATCTATCTATCTATCTTAGATCCAGTTGAAGCTGATGACCCTCCACCTTGAGTACTCCCCTCAGAAGAAGATTGATCTGCTCCTCAAGACCTGCAAGATCATCTATGAGTCCATGTCTATAGGCTGCCCAGGTGAGGCACTGTCTTTGTTGCCGGGTAGATTTAGGTGGTTCAATTATAATGATCTTTGTCATGTTTGCTAGTGTAACAGTAGTCTCACAATGCCATCCTTCCAAGTCTTGCTTATTTCCTCGACTACCTCCAAACGAACGTTAGGAAGCATGGAAATCAAGGCTAGTATAAGAGTGCAGATTGAAGTTGATGATGAGCGATCATTACTGCCTGACGACACCAACATTTTCAAATACCTGACTGTCACGTGAACTGATTGGGATGGCGGTTGACTTGCCAACAGGAAAAGCCTTTGGTGTAGATGACTTCCTGCCAGTGCTGATGTACGTCCTGGCCAGGAGCAACATGGCTTTCCTGCTACTGGACGTAGAGTACATGATGGAGCTGATGGACCCTGCACTGCAGCTAGGAGAAGGTAGGGAGAAACGAAATGCCATACACACGCACACATAGGTGTAGACAAGATCACATACACACACAGACCACACGCAAGCACACATGCGGACACACTCATACCAACTGCTGTACCCAAACACACAGATAGTACCACTGTTAATGGTGACTATATTTTGTGTGTGTGTCACCAGGCTCCTACTACCTGACGACCACGTATGGAGCCTTGGAGCACATAAAGAACTATGACAAGCAGGCGGTGACACAGCAGCTCAGTCTGGAGATCCAGGACTCTATCCACCGCTGGGAGAAGAGACGCACCCTGAACAAGGCTCGGGTGTCACGCTCATCTGTACAGGTCAGTTTGGACCACCACATGAGTACAATACAATATGTCACTGCAGTATTGGGATATTGGATAGTTATGACTATGTGATTATTCTTTGAAAACAATGTTCCTATGACATCTGATGTCCTCCCGCTTTTTGCTCTGCTCCCATTCCAGGACTTCATCAATGTGTCGTTCCTGGAGGCAGGGTCTAACACTAAGACCCTGGGGGTTCTCCCCACAACCACGGCCCAGGACCTGTGTGCCCAGTGTGCTGACAAGTTCGAGGTGCTGGAGCCAGAGTTCTACAGGTACAATCTCCTGCCGTTGTGCCCTTGAGCAAGGCATTTAACCCCTAAAAACGTCTAATTCTCCATCCAGGCATGTTGCTCTGCGGCTGACACTGTGCCTGTCAATAGTGTATGTGTATGCTTTTGGGATGGTTGATGTAGGCGAAAGACACATTTACCTTTCTCACAAAATGGACAACAAAGTATCGATTCCATTTTATTCTATTCTATTCCACAGCCTGAGTGTACTAGTTGAGGGCCACTACCAGCTCCTGGCCCCGGGGGAGTCCCCCCTCACCATCAAGTCTAGTTTCCACCACTGTGAGCCCCGCAAGGAGTACCATTTTGTCTACCGGCCTGGAAGGACAGAGTCGGAAGGGCAGGA
The DNA here is from genome assembly GCF_018296145.1 of Oncorhynchus tshawytscha. NCBI lineage: Eukaryota > Metazoa > Chordata > Actinopteri > Salmoniformes > Salmonidae > Oncorhynchus > Oncorhynchus tshawytscha. The sequence continues at coordinate 18,774,625 of NC_056439.1, forward strand.
GGCAGAGAGTGAGGAGCCAGCGCCCACAGCGGAGACAGAGCCTGACGAGAAGAAGAGTCTGATCGAGATATGATATTAAGGTGTGTGTGTGTGTGTGTGTGTGTGTGGTGCGTGCATGCATGGCCTAGACGAAGCTCAAATAATTGAGGAGCTGCTCAAGGGAATGCAATGGCATCCTCCTCAACCACAACAGACATTTTAAATGAGACATGGATTTTTTTCTTTAGTGGAGCAAAATGGACTCAAGTCCAAGACGGACATGATAGTTCTGCCAAACCATACAATCTTCAATAAAAATACCATATTCAGGTTTGAGAACATGTGGAGACTTTGTGAAAGAAGAGAACCATCATCACACCTAGGACCTCAGGTCTAAATTTCACTCAAGTTTACTTTGGCTTCTGTATGACTTCTACGCTGACTCATCTTGCTCAGTGAGTCCCTGCAAGGTTGACCAAAGCTGTAGCGATAAAGGGATATTGTCCTCCTCTAGTTTGAAAGGGTACAATGGCATGGATAATTAAAAGATAAAGGATCAGGACAAGGAGACTCGGCTTGCATCCCAAATAGCACCCTATTCCCTAGTAGTGCACTACTTTTGACCGGGGGACCATTAAGGGCACTATGTAGGGAATAGGGTCTAATTTGGGCCGACCATGTATCCTGTATGGTCGGTGTTCATTTTCATATTTAACCGACTTTACGCTTCTTCAACAGTTCCGACAGACAATGAGCTGTTCAATGGTTTAGCTAATTGAATTTTGCATGACAATATCCTTGCCAATATTATCTGAGTGGGTTTATATGCTCAAGAAAGACTGCTACTCTCTGTATATCCGTATTTGCTCTGCTGGATTTGTATACTCTTGCAGCTGTGCTGTGGATAGGTTTCATCAATGTCCTGAAAGAACCTTTGATGTCTCATTCTAGAAGGTGTCTGTTACAATACCATCCATTAAGGTGAAACGCAGTTCCCTTAAGTCTACCAGGCACTCATGGTTTACATTGGTTAATGGTGCTAAGCCATATTATACTGTAATTAATTAAACTGTCACCATGACTTTATATAGTGTGTGTCTTTTATTGTTATTCACATTTGATAAGTGAATTGTGTCGTTTTTCATATGTGAACTGTTTTATGTGGACGTATCAGGAGAAGAAATGCTGAATTTCCTTTCAGAATTCCAATTTGGTATCAATAGAATTAATCCACACACTGAATAACAAAATCCCTAATTTACCCGTGTAGAATTCTGTGGAAAATTATGTCATATTGGCTTGCTTTCCTAAAAAATCAGAATGAAGTGAAATATTGTCTTACAAAAGGAGACAGGACAAGGATATATCAGGTTATTTGTGTTGGTGAGTGTATGTGTGATGTCTTTCTGTCTATGACGTTTTGGGGGTACAAAGAAATGAGGGGGTGTGTTTTCTGTATGTCAGATGGAGAGCGGGAGAGATAAAGAGGGGGAGAGATGGAGAGAGGGAGAGATGGAGAGATGAGGAGAGAGGGAGATGGAGAATACGCGAGATGACGTCTAAGAGGTTATCAGTTTGCACACGTAACAGAGTCCTTAATTGAAACAACGACAAAGCGCCACCCCGCCTCTGTTTTGCTAACAAGCTGAGGGATGGGACTGGAGAAATGTAACCACTCTCAAATTCATAGGCAGAGATATGGATTTTTTAAAAATTGTTTTTATTTCACCTTTATTTAACCAGGTAGGCAAGTTGAGAACAAGTTCTCATTTACAATTGCGACCTGGCCAAGATAAAGCAAAGCAGTTCGACACGTACAACAACACAGAGTTACACATGGAGTAAAACAAACATACAGTCAATAATACAGTAGAAAAATAAGTCTATATACAATGTGAGCAAATGAGTTGAGATAAGGGAGGTAAAGGCAAAAAAAGGCCATGGTGGCGAAGTAAATACAATATAGCAAATAAAACACTGGAATGGTAGATTTGCAGTGGAAGAATGTGCAAAGTAGAGATAGAAATAATGGGGAGCAAAATAAATAAATACAGTAGGAGGAGAGGTAGTTGTTTGGGCTAAATTATAGATGGGCTATGTACAGGTGCAGTAGTCTGTGAGCTGCTCTGACAGCTGGTGCTTAGAGTTAGTGAGGGAGATAAGTGTTTCCAGTTTCAGAGATTTTTGTAGTTCGTTCCAGTCATTGGCAGCAGAGAACTGGAAGGAGAGGCGGCCAAAGGAAGAATTCATTTTGGGTGTGACCAGAGAGATATACCTGCTGGAGTGCATGCTACAGGTGGGTGCTGCTATGGTGACCAGCGAGCTGAGATAAGGGGGGACTTTACCTAGCAGGGTCTTGTAGATGACCTGGAGCCAGTGGGTTTGGCGACGAGTATAAAGCGAGGGCCAGCCAACGAGAGCGTACAGGTCGCAGTGGTGGGTAGTATATGGGGCTTTGGTGACAAAACGGATGGCACTGTGATAGACTGCATCCAATTGATTGAGTAGTGTATTGGAGGCTATTTTGTAAATGACATGGCCGAAGTCGAGGATCAGTAGGATGGTCAGTTTTACAAGGGTATGTTTGGCAGCATGAGTGAAGGATGCTTTGTTGTGAAATAGGAAGCCAATTCTAGATTTAACTTTGGATTGGAGATGTTTGATGTGAGTCTAAAAGGAGAGTTTTACAGTCTAACCAGACACCTATGTATTTGTAGTTGTCCACATATTCTAAGTCAGAACCGTCCAGAGTAGTGATGTTGGACGGGCGGGCAGGTGCAGGCAGCGATGGGTTGAAGAACATGCATTTAGTTTGACTTGTATTTAAGAGCAATTGAAGGCCACAGAAGGAGAGTTGTATGGCATTGAAGCTTATCTGGAGGGTTGTTAACACAGTGTCCAAAGAAGGGCCAGAAGTATACAGAATGGTCTCATCTGCGTAGAGGTGGATCAGAGACTCACCAGCAGCAAGAGCGACATCATTGATGTATACAGAGAAGCGAGTCGGTCCAAGAATTGAACCCTGTGGCACCCCCATAGAGACTGCCAGAGGCCCGGACAACAGGCCCTCCGATTTGACACACTGAACTCTATCAGAGAAGTAGTTGGTGAACCAGGCGAGGCAATCATTTGAGAAACCAAGGCTTCAGAGTCGAAAGCCTTGGCCAGGTCAATGAATACAGCTGCACAGTATTGTTTCTTATCGATGGCGGTTAAGATATCGTTTAGGACGTTGAGCGTGGCTGAGGTGCACCCATGACCAGCTCTGAAACCAGATTGCATAGCGGAGAAGGTATGGTGGGATTCGAAATGGTCGGTAATCTGCAAGGACTGACCATCTATGATGTCACAAGTATAGTTGTAGCCATGTTTTGAGGCTACACAGTGTTTGTTTACATTTACAGTGTTTATAACCAATGGAGTAAAACAATCTTCTACTTAGGGTTCTGATGGGGTTTGACAATCGATCTAAGCTCATGAAGCATTTATACGTTATATTCTTCAAGAATCAATGGGTATATTATCATGGATTCAAATTCCAAAAATGGATGTAGCAACTATGGATTTTAGCTTTAAGAACATACCGAAAGCTCACTACACATCTAGCTTGAAATGTCGCCAATGGAACTATCAAATTAAAACTATTTTTTTTATAGCTTAATTGGTTGGTACGAGCAGACGCAGGGACAGTGGAGGAAGCTGTGCTGTTAGCAGCACACTGACGTCATTTCCACTGGTTGAATCTCTATTTGCATAAAGTGTACAAGGCGATGATGCAATATGTTAGTTCTTTGTTTGGACCCTCCTTGCAATGCAACACAGAGGTTTAGAGATGACATGGTTTCAGAATCATTGAACTGGTATTATGCAATGCCACGGAGTGTCTTTATGTCGTTCTCCATTTGGAAATGTATACTTGCATTTGATTGGATGAAGCTAACAACAGTAAGGAGACAGCACTGAGAAGCTGACAGCGAAATGATCATGGGCGATAAAAAGGGGAAGAAAAAGAGAGACCAGTGAGAAAGAGGTTGAGGTTAAGGCTATGTGAGCGTCATAAGAGTGCGTTGAAACGAGGTGAGTCAAACGCACCTCACTTACTTATCCTTCTTCTTTCCCTTTTTCCTCTTCTCTCTTTTTCGGGACTACATTTTTTCGTGCCAGGCCCTTAGTTACTTCTGTAGCAATGACACTATCTTAGCCCTGCTCTGCTCGACACGATGACACTGTAAGGAGGTTTTAGAATAGCGTGACCCCAGCATGTCTTTGTAAGGTGGCCTCTCCTTTACTACTTACCCCTCATCACGTTGCTTCTCTCGGCCTCCCTCGGTCTCCCTACATCTCGCAGTCTTACACATTCCACATCTCTTTCTGTCATGATCTCCCCCTTGCTCGCCCACACTTTTTCAGTTCTGCCCACAAATTTTCTATAGGTTTGAGGACAGGGATTTGTGATGGTCACTCCAATACCTTGACTTTGTTGTCCTTAAGCCATTTTCCCACAACTTTGTAAGTATGCTTGGGGTCATTCTCCATTTGGAAGACCCATTTGCGACCAAGCTTTAACTTCCTGAATGATGTCTTGAGATGTTGCTTCTATATATCCACATAATTTTTCATCCTCATGATGCCATCTATTTTGTGACGTGCACCAGTCCCTCCTGCAGCAAAGCACCCCCACAACATGATGCTGCCACTCCCATGCTTCACAGTTGGTATGGTGTTCTTCGGCTTGCAAGCCTCCCCCTTTTTCCTCCAAACATAACGATGGTCATTATGGCCAAACAGTTCTATTTTTGTTTCATCAGACCAGAAGACTTTTCTCCAAAAAGTATGATCTTTGTCCCCATGTGCAGTTGCAAACCGTAGTCTGGCTTATTTATGGCGGTTTTGGAGCAGTGGCTTCTTCCTTGCTGAGCGGCCTGTCAGGTTATGTCGATATAGGACTCGTTTTACTGTGGATATAGATATTTTGTACCTGTTTCCTCCAGCATCTTCACAAGGTCCTTTCCTGTTCTGGGATTGATTTGCACTTTTCGCACCAAAGTACATTCTTCTCTAAGAGAGAGAACACGTCTCCTTCCTGAGTGGTATGACGGCTGCGTGGTCCCATGGTGTTTATACTTGCGCACTATTGTTTGTACAGATGAACGTGGTACCTTCAGGCGTTTAGAAATTGCTCCCAATTTTTTTCTGAGGTCTTGGCTGATTTCTTTTGATTTTCCCATGATGTCAAGCATAGAGGCACTGGGTTTGAAAGTAGGCCTTGAAATACATCCACAGGTACACCTCCAATTGACACAAATTATGTTAATTCGCCTATCAGCAGCTTCTAAAGCCATGACATCATTTTCTGGAATTTTCCAAGCTGTTTAAAGGCACAGTCAACTTAGTGTATGTAAACTTCTGACCCACAGGAATTGTGATACAGTAAATTATAAGTGAAACAATCTGTCTGTAAACAATTGTTGGGAAAATTACTTGTGTCATGCACAAAGTATATGTCCTAACTGACTTGCCCAAACTATAGTTTGTTAACAAGAAATTTGTGGAGTGGTTGAAAAACGAGTTTTAATGACTTCAACCTAAGTGTATGTAAACTTCTGACTTCAACTGTAAATTTAAAAAGAAATGTAAATAATATACTTCAAATACGAGATGTATTTTTTGAGTATATCTTATGTATACTGTAAATATAATATCATTACACTTCAACACACTTTTTAAAAGTTAAAAGTGTACTTTATGTTAAGTTTTTTCAGTCTTTTAGAATACTATACGTGTCTAGTTAAATAAAGGTTAAATAAAATAAAATAATAAAATACTATATGTTCACTATCATTCAACTTAAACACATATTAAAACTGGTCTTCAACTTCAGTCGCTTTATTTGTATTTAGTATTCATTCAAAATACACTTGGATTTGGAAAAATCATCGTCTTTTTAATGAAACTCTGCTTTGCAGTGATCATGTCAACTACAAGTGTACAGTGTCTTGCAAAAGTATTCATACCCCTCGTATTTCTTCACACTGTGTTAAAAAGTGGGAATAAATTGATTTAATTGTCATTCGTTGTCAAGAATGAACACAAAATACTCTGTAATGTCAAAGGGCAGAGCCCCACCTGTTTTCAGCCCCAAATTTTTAGCAAAAAGATTTCAAAAAAGATTTATTAAAATATTTTTGGGGGAGCAAGCCTGTTTTGCATGTTCTTTTCGCATTAATACGTGTCACATATCAGTTTGCAAACAATGTAAAAAAAAAATATATTGTTGAGTTAATAAAGCCGCATATTAACATGGTCTCTGTTTTGTTTCTTGCCCCTGTATATTCAGTAAATCTCTGAGACTTGAACCATCTGCCTCAAGATTCTGCATCTGGGTTTCATCCTGAGTCATGATAGGAATGTTACCATGAGGCCATTGGTGATTGTAAAACAGTTACAGAATTCAATGGCTGTGATGGGAGAAAACCGAGGATGGATCAACAACATTATAGTGACTCCACAGTAATGATTTAAAAGACAGAGGGAAAGTAATAATACAAATATACACAATCAACATTTTCCAAAATATACTGTAGATATTGTATGCAAAAAACTTTTGGAAAAATAATGCAAAAGCCTTATGTTTGGGGCAAATCCAAGACAACACATTACTGAGTAATTACCACCTTATTTTAAAGCATGGTGGTGGCTGCTTCACGGTATGGCTATGCTTGACATTGGCAAATCCCGGGGAGTTTTTCAGGATAAAAAGAAATGGGATGGAGTTAACGTTAAACACAGGCAAAATCCTTGAGGAAACCTGTTTCAGTCTGCTTTACAACAGACGCCGGGAGAGGAATTCACCTTTTAGCAGGACATTTTAACATACAAACACAAGACCAGATCTACACTGGAGTTGCTTACCAAGAAGACAGCGAATGTGGCCAAGTTACAGTTTTGACTTAAATCTGCTTGAAAATCAAAGGCAAGATTTGAACATTTCTGTGTAGTCATGAGAACCAACATCTTGACAGAGCTTGAAGAATTATGAAAAAAATAATGGATAAATATTGCACAATCCAGGTGTGTGAAGCTCTTAGATACTTACCCAAGAAGACTCACCGCCGTAATCGTTGACAACAGTGTTCCTAGCATGTATTGACTCAGGGAGCAACGACTATATTTTAGTTATTTAACTTCTAATAATCTTTACAAAAAAATACAAATCTTCCACTTTGACATTATTTTGTGTAGATTGTTGACAAAACAATTACAATTAAATCAATTTTAATCTCACTTCGTAACAAAAAAATAAACAAATCCAAGAGGTATGAATACTAAAGTATACTTTCAAAAAAGTATATTTAACTTCAATGTCCACAAAATATATTTTAAGTATACTTTCATGCATGTGCACAAACATGTGCATATTCCCCAGTATCCTTTTCTGCAGTATTCAAACATTTTGATGTTCATTTTCAAACTGAATAATGTTGCACTTTTAATTACACATTACACATTATACATTACCATAAAGTGAACAACAAAAGTGTTAAATGCAAATTGTACACAGTTCTCAAAAGAGTTACTTGTAAAATGGCTGCTCCAGCCACAACTGCTTTGTAAAGAACATGTTAACATTGGCTGAGAAGATGTCTTGGTCAATCAAGGTAACCTTTACATGGCTAATTAAAATAGCTAATGTGGTTCATTAGTAAAAGTATACTTGAAAAACACAAATAAGTACACTTTTTTTGTAAAGAAAATACAGGAATTCAAATTCAAATACCATTTTAGTATATTTCTAATTTATAAGAACCATACATCAAATGTACTTAAGGTGTATTCAAAGTCTATATGTTTTGCTCTTTGTCCAATATACTTATCGTTCGACTTCCGGCGCCGACAGAGATGGCCGCCTCGCTTCGCGTTCCTAGGAAACTATGCAGTGTTTTTTTTTTTTACGTGTTATTTCTTACATTAGTACCCCAGGTCATCTTAGGTTTCATTACATACAGTCGAGAAGAACTACTGAATATAAGATCAGCGTCAACTCACCATCAGTACGACCAAGAATATGTTTTTCGCGACGCGGATCCTGTGTTCTGCCTTTCAAACAGGACAACGGAATGGTTCCCATGCAGCGACCCAAAAAGATGACTCCGAAAAAGAGGGAAACGAGGCGGTCTTCTCCACATCGATGGAACAGTAGTGGAGAGGGTAGCAAGTCAACTCCAGAGACGGGCACATCGTGCACCACTCCCCAGCATTCTTCTCGCCAATGTCCAGTCTCTTGACAACAAGGTTGATGAAATCCGAGCAAGGGTAGCATTCCAGAGGGACATCAGAGACTGTAACGTTCTTTACTTCACGGAAACATGGCTCACTGGAGAGACGCTATCGGAGGCGGTGCAGCCAGCGGGTTTCTCCACGCATCGCGCCGACAGAAACAAACATCTTTCTGGTAAGGAGAGGGGCGGGGGCCATATGCCATATGCCTTATGGCTAACGAGACATGGTGTGATGAAAGAAACATACAGGAACTCAAATCCTTCTGTTCACCTGATTTAGAATTCCTCACAATCAAATGTGGACCGCATTATCTACCAAGAGAATTCTCTTCGATTATAATCACAGCCGTATATATCCCCCCCCCAAGCAGACACATCGATGGCTCTGAATGAACTTTATTTGACTCTTTGCAAACTGGAATCCATTTATCCGGAGGCTGCATTCATTGTAGCTGGGGATTTTAACAAGGCTAATCTGAAAACAAGACTCCCTAAATTTTATCAGCATATCGATTGCGCAACCAGGGGTGGAAAAACCTTGGATCATTGTTACTCTAACTTCCGCGACGCATATAAGGCCCTGCCCCACCCTCCTTTCGGAAAAGCTGACCTCGACTCCATTTTGTTGATCCCTGCCTACAGACAGAAACTAAAACAAGAGGCTCCCACGCTGAGGTCTGTCCAACGCTGGTCCGACCAAGCTGACTCCACACTCCAAGACTGCTTCCATCACGTGGACTGGGAGATGTTTCGTATTGCGTCAGATAACAATACTGACGAATACGCTGATTCGGTGTGCGAGTTCATTAGAACGTGCGTTGAAGATGTCGTTCCCATAGCAACGATTAAAACATTCCCAAACCAGACACCGTGGATTGATGGCAGCATTCGCGTGAAACTGAAAGCGCAAACCACTGCATTTAATCAGGGCAAGGTGACTGGTAACATGACCGAATACAAACAGTGCAGCTATTCCCTCCGCAAGGCTATCAAACAAGCTAAGCGCCAGTACAGAGACAAAGTAGAATCTCAATTCAACGGCTCAGACACAAGAGGCATGTGGCAGGGTCTACAGTCAATCACGGACTACAAGAAGAAATCCAGCCCAGTCACGGACCAGGATGTCTTGCTCCCAGGCAGATTAAATAACTTTTTGCCCGCTTTGAGGACAATACAGTGCCACTGACACGGCCTGCAACGAAAACATGCGGTCTCTCCTTCACTGCAGCCGAGGTGAGTAAGACATTTAAACGTGTTAACCCTCGCAAGGCTGCAGGCCCAGACGGCATCCCCAGCCGCGCCCTCAGAGCATGCGCAGACCAGCTGGCCGGTGTGTTTACGGACATATTCAATCAATCCCTATACCAGTCTGCTGTTCCCACATGCTTCAAGAGGGCCACCATTGTTCCTGTTCCCAAGAAAGCTAAGGTAACTGAGCTAAACGACTACCGCCCCGTAGCACTCACTTCCGTCATCATGAAGTGCTTTGAGAGACTAGTCAAGGACCATATCACCTCCACCCTACCTGACACCCTAGACCCACTCCAATTTGCTTACCGCCCAAATAGGTCCACAGACGATGCAATCTCAACCACACTGCACACTGCCCTAACTCATCTGGACAAGAGGAATACCTATGTGAGAATGCTGTTCATCGACTACAGCTTGGCATTCAACACCATAGTACCCTCCAAGCTCGTCATCAAGCTCGAGACCCTGGGTCTCGACCCCCGCCCTGTGCAACTGGGTACTGGACTTCCTGACGGGCCGCCCCAGGTGGTGAGGGTAGGCAACAACATCTCCTCCCCGCTGATCCTCAACACTGGGGCCCCACAAGGGTGCGTTCTGAGCCCTCTCCTGTACTCCCTGTTCACCCACGACTGCGTGGCCACGCACGCCTCCAACTCAATCATCAAGTTTACGGACGACACAACAGTAGTAGGCTTGATTACCAACAACGACGAGACGGCCTACAGGGAGGAGGTGAGGGCCCTCGGAGTGTGGTGTCAGGAAAATAACCTCACACTCAACGTCAACAAAACTAAGGAGATGATTGTGGACTTCAGGAAACAGCAGAGGGAACACCCCCTATCCACATCGATGGAACAGTAGTGGAGAGGGTAGCAAGTTTTAAGTTCCTCGGCATACACATCACAGACAAACTGAATTGGTCCACTCACACAGACAGCATCGTGAAGAAGGCGCAGCAGTGCCTCTTCAACCTCAGGAGGCTGAAGAAATTCGGCTTGTCACCAAAAGCACTTACAAACTTCTACAGATGCACAATCGAGAGCATCCTGGCGGGCTGTATCACCGCCTGGTACGGCAACTGCTCCGCCCTCAACCGTAAGGCTCTCCAGAGGGTAGTGAGGTCTGCACAACGCATCACCGGGGGCAAACTACCTGCCCTCCAGGACACCTACACCACCCGATGTTACAGGAAGGCCATAAAGATCATCAAGGACATCAACCACCCGAGCCACTGCCTGTTCACCCCGCTATCATCCAGAAGGCGAGGTCAGTACAGGTGCATCAAAGCTGGGACCGAGAGACTGAAAAACAGCTTCTATCTCAAGGCCATCAGACTGTTAAACAGCCACCACTAACATTGAGTGGCTGCTGCCAACACACTGACACTGACACTGACTCAACTCCAGCCACTTTAATAATGGGAATTGATGGGAAATGATGTAAATATATCACTAGCCACTTTAAACAATGCTACCTTATATAATGTTACTTACCCTACATTATTCATCTCATATGCATACGTATATACTGTACTCTATATCATCGACTGCATCTTTATGTAATACATGTATCACTAGCCACTTTAACTATTCCACTTTGTTTACATACTCATCTCATATGTATATACTGTACTCGATACCATCTACTGTATCTTGCCTATGCTGCTCTGTACCATCACTCATTCATATATCCTTATGTACATATTCTTTATCCCCTTACACTGTGTATAAGACAGTAGTTTTGGAATTGTTAGTTAGATTACTTGTTGGTTATTACTGCAATGTCGGAACTAGAAGCACAAGCATTTCGCTACACTCGCATTAACATCTGCTAACCATGTGTATGTGACAAATAAAATTTGATTTGATTTGATTTGAGGTACAAAAAAAGTGTCCCAATTTAGATCATTTTAAATGTACAGTATTTAATATACTTAAATGCTAATAAAATACAAATAAAATTGACAGTAAATGCATTAAATGTATTTAAAATTGTTCCAATTTAGATCATTTATATTATACTTACTATATGTTAATTAAGTATGATTTAAGCAAATGGAAAAAAGTTCCCCACTTGTGTTTCTCTATCCCTCTCCCTCTGTGTTGTTATTTTCCCATCTCTCCTACTTCCCCTCTTTGTCTTTCTTTCCACCTCTCCTTCCTTCCGCTCTGTCTGTCCATAATGAGCGTCAGGTAAGGGGGTATAAGGGCCTGTACTTCTGACAAACAGCTCCTTCCATGCTGGCCATTATTTTTAAATGACTACCTAATGAAGTTCCACCTGGGTAACGAGACCAGGTGTATGAAAATGCATTTTGATCGTCTCACGAAGAGGAGCACGTCCAGTACTTTGGACATCAATCAGACCGGTTCTGCTTCTATGACTAAGGTGTTCATTGATGTTGAAATATAGGTATAGGAATAAGTGTAGGTGTTGAAACAGTACATTTTGCATGAGGCTTTTTTTGGGACATATTTATTTATTTGATTGGCCAATAGATAGCTAAAGGAACCATTTACAAAGTGAAGTGTAAACGGTACGTCATAGTTGTCACATAGAGAAGACCGCATTTTTTTTGTGTGCATGTTTTCTGTTGTGTGTGTGTGTCTCTGTGTTTGTTTGCTGAGAGTGATTTGTCGTATTTGACATGTGTCTAAAGGGACTCTTCAATTTTAACGAGACCAATGCATTGCTTCTCCCTGCTTCCCCGTATTCCAAGGTGTGCGTAGGCAGTAGACAGAATTAATGCTACAAACACCACTCTTGTGTATTCTGTATTCTGTGTACCGTTGGAGTCAAGCCCTTAGCCCCTATGTCGTCCACCTGATATTCCACCACGGGGAATGAGGACTTCCGGGGTTATGGACTCAACATGTGTGCTGCTATTAAGATTAAAACACTTTTTAGATTTCCCAAGACATCATTATGTTCTGTGAGGTACAAGCCAGGCTTCTCTCTCTCTCTCCCTCTCTCTCTCTCTCCTCTCTCTCTCTCTTTTCTCTCTCTCTCTCTCTCTCTCTCTCTCTCTCTCTCTCTCTCTCGTTCTCTGATTCCTCCTGTCTCTATATTAAGAATTGTACCAAACAGGACATCCATCCAACGGTGTTGTTTATGATGTTTCAGGTCTGTTTTTAAAGGAGACAATGAGATGTGGCCTTTTTTTATCTCATACCATCTACCACCCCTACCCTCCCTACATCATCCCTACCCCCTGTCAGAAGCAGGAGTATATAAGCAGGCAAACTCTGACAACCTTTATTGTGGGCTGTACATACCCCTGGGCACACACACTCATACTTGAGAGTACTTAACCTCTCCACCATACACACACACACACACACGCACACAGTAAGAGCGGTTCACCTGTGGTACATTACCTGAGTCTGAGCTGGAGCCCAGGGGACAGGAGACTCAGGTCACCACTGGAGGAGCTTCCAAACACTCTTCACCACGCCGTATGACAGAAGAGCTAACCAGCCTGAAGTTAGAAAAAAAGCTGAAGACTTACTGGCAACAAGGCGCTGCTCATCAACAAAAGTAAGTGCAACGTTTAGGAAAATCTTGGGACATTGCTTGACTTGAATGAATTGACCTTTCTGAGACTATGCAACATTACCAGTTATTGTTTTATGGCCATCTCATGAAAAATGATTACGTTCGGGTATGTTAATTTAGGCGGAAATCTACATTTTGCCCTATCATTCAAGTTAATGTTAGTTTTTTTGTGCTTTTATTTTTAAAAAAATGTATGTATATATTTATAGTATTCTATGATGAATTTAATCTGCTCTCTGGTGTCTTTTGGATTGCTTATGTTTTAAGACGGAAGGAAAGCAACAAAGAAAAGTCACACAAAAACAACAGCAGAAGAAATAGAGTAGGCTGAGTAGAAATACTACTGGCAGCAATTTAGCACTTATTTCTTAGCATAGAACATCAAATCAAATCAAATCTAATTGTATTGGTCACGTACACATGCTCAGCAGATGTTATTGCAAGTGTAGCGAGATGCTTGTGCTTCTAGTTCCGACAGTGTGGCAATATCTAACAAGTAATCTAACAATTCCACAACAACTACCCCACAAATCTATGTAAAGGGATGGAATAAGAATTTGTACATATAAATATATGGATGGGCAATGACCGACCGGCATAGACAAAATGCAATAGATTGTATAAAACATAGTACACCTGAGATGAGTAGGTAACTCATGTATTTATTCACAGTTCATGTGGATTTCTGAATTGTGTGACATGAGTGCTGGCTCCTTATGCTGCACCAGTACGTTAATGAGGGTTCTCTAGAATTCTGTGAGAATTCCATTGTTTTATAAATCAGTGAGAATATCTAGTGTACTGATAGTGTGTGTGTTATATTTTTTTTCCTTGATTGCTAGACAGTTGACATTTGAGAAGGTACTGAGTATATAGCTAGTAAAGTAGGAGCTTAAAGTGTGTGAGCTTATTTTTTTCACTGAATATAAATGTGAAAGAGTTATTTCAAAGAGTGAGTGACTATGAATGTACTGTTTGGTAAAATTATAAAACACCAATTTGTGCTATTCTGATTGGTGGGTTGTGTTGCCGGTTAGGCCAGTCGTGTGGGTTTAAGGATGGCTGGTGTGGCTCCTCCCCCTGCCTCACGCCCTGCCCTCCTGCTGTTCACCCTTATGGCCATGACCCTGGTGACCTCCAGCTACCCTCAGCCACGCCTCCGACCCATACACAGGTATGACCTGACATACTGGGTATAATGACGAGACGCTTGTGTCTCCTATCCTCTGTCCTCTCCATGTCTCCTTTTCCAAATGTCAGAGGGAAGCGTGGAGAGGATTTGAGGACAGAACTCGTTTCAATTCTGACATTTTGAAAAGGAGGCGAGGTGAGGACCGTGGAAACTGGACCAATTTTGACATTCGCCTGGGCAGCTTTTTCCCCCTTCTCCTCAGATGTGTGCCTTCCTTTCATCTGAATCTACCCTTTTACTGTTGTATTTTGAGACTGAGACACAATGTACGGAGATCAATCTTTCTATGATAGTGAGCACTCTTATTCTTATATGGTAGTTCTATCCATAGATGTGTTTGTATTGTTCCTAATGAGATCTATTGTTCTATCATCCTGCTCTACTCTTTGCTTCCAGAGGCTCCTCTCCAAGTGATCCAGGAGACTCCAACAAGAGGGAGGAGTGGGAGGTGCTCTACCCTTCCATCTCGCTCCGTGATTGGAGCATGCAGATGATGTCAGCCCCATACTTTGGTGAGGCCAAGAGCAAAGCAGAGCTCCTAGGGGAGCAGTGGCTCCCAGTGGTGGGCCAGTGGCAGATGGACGAGGATATGGCCAAGGGCTGGCTGGGCGACTGGGCTCCGCAGGGCTCCAACAATGAGGAAAAGAGGAACATCGTGGTGGCGGATGATGCAGCGTTCAGAGAGAAGAGTAAGCTGCTCACAGCTATGGAGAGACAGAAGTGGCTTAACTCCTACATGCAGAAACTGTTGGTCGTCAATTCCCAGTAATAAGATGACTGCTAAGCCTACGTATAAATGACGGAACCTGATTTTAAAAAAAATGTTAATAACATGCCCTGATAAAAAAAAAGAAGAAGAACGTACTAATTACAATTTGATTACTCAGAATTTAAAAGTCAATAAAGATTTTTATCAGACCTTCTGTGTGACGTTTGATGAAGAATTAATTCTGAATATAAAGCATAATTTGACACAGGATTTACATGCCTATGTTTATATGATCGTTTTGATCCAGTTGAATTATTGATTGACGTAGTAAATACACTGAGATACTTCCACTAAGATGGCGCTGTTGGGAGGTGCTGTTGTACAGCTGAGGGTCTACCATAGGACTCTTTATACATTGTTAATATTAATGAGTGTGAAATAAAGCAAATAAGTGATCATGTCTTGTATTAATATGGTTGTTGTTCCTCTATGTTCAAGTGTTCTAGTTTATTTTTGTCAAACAGTCATTTTCTAGTTTTTTAGCTTACGCCACAAACTGATGCCCTCTGGTGGAAGGTATCATGTACAGTAGAGGTAGGGTAAATTGAAAAACAATTGTGATTTCTGTTTACTTCTTGAATGGATTCAATCTGAGGTGGGTTGCAGGGTGTTTCATTTGAAGGTACATTCCGATTGAGCCGACATCTGCAGCGTGTATCGTGAACGGGATCTCCACTCATGCGGGGATATATTGCCTTTAAAAAGCGCATTGCCCGACAGCGCTCGACAAAGCGCCTCAAATTGAATCTCGGCCTGAATTTAAATGGATTTCACCCCAAACCTGATAAACAGTATAGTGATGGCATCATTCACACCGGCGGAGAGAAAGAGACAGACTTCAAAGGAGAGTCAAATCTGCAGGGTGATAAAGGAAGGTGGTGGTGGTGTGTATGTGTACATGTGTACATGTGTGCGTGTGTGTGTGTGTGTGTGTGTGTGTCTTAGGGGGCACAGACCCTTAGCCAAGACCTTGGACTGCAGATGATGATCAATTCCCCCAACATCCTGAGTTATGATGTGTTTAAAATTGAATATTTGAATAAACTTATGGCTGAGAAAATAAATGGGGCCACAGCTAAATACACCAGCCTGACCCCATTACTTACGGCGAGTGGGCCATTAATTTGATGATGTGACAGACCTGTGATTTATTAGTTAATCTTTTCTCTCTTTTGTCTCTCTGTCTCTCTCGCTCTCTCTCTCTTGTCTGTCTGTCTTTTTCTCTCACTATCGCTCTCTCTCCCTCTGTCTATCTGTCTGTCTGTGTCTTTCTCTCTATCTGTCTCTCTCTCTCTTTCTCTCTCTCTCTCTATATATCTGTCCCTTGGCCGGGCTTTGTCTCTCTCTCTTCTTTCTATCTGTGTTATACTTTATGGCTGACTCTCTCTCATCCTCTCTCTCAGCTGGCCTCTTTCTCTTTCTCTTTCTCTCACTCCCCCCGCTTTCTCTCAGCTGGTCTCTCTCTTTCTTCCTCTCTCACTCTCTTTCTCTACCGCTCTCTCTCTCTCACCCCATAATGTTTATAATCATGTCTTACATGGGCTCCTGACAATAGAGGCAGACTTATGGCTTAGGTAAGCTATAATGAGAAGAGAGATATCATTCAACAATGATGAGCCATGTATGTCAATGTGTGTACATGTGTATGTGGGTTTGTTTGTACACTATATATTCAAAAGTATGTGGACACCCTTTCAAATTTGTGGATTCGGCTATTTCAGCCACATCCGTTGCTGACAGGTGTATAAAATCGAGCGAACCGCCATGCAATCTCCATAAACAAACATTGGCAGTAGAATGGCCTAACTAAAGAGCTCAGTTACTTCAACGTGGCACTGTCATAGCATGCCACCTTTCCAAAAAGTCAGTTCGTCAATTTCTGCCCTGCTAGAGCTTCTCAGATCAACTATAAGTGCTGTTATTGTGAGTGGAAAAGTCTAGGAGCAACAACAGCTCAACCATGAAGTAGTAGGCCTATGGCCAAGCAGCCACACACAAGCCTAAGATCACAATGTGCAATGCCAAGCATTGGCTGGAGTGGTGTAAAGCTCGCCGCCATTGGACTCTGGAGCGTGGAAACGCATTCTCTGGAGTGATGAATCACACTTCACCATCTAGCAGTCTGACGGTCTAATCTGGATTTGGCATATGCCCGGAGAACACTACCTGCCCCAATGCATAGTGCCAACTGTAAAGTTTGGTGGATGAGGAAAAATTGTCTTCTGGTCATGTAGTGTATATGTGTCTGAGTGTGTGCATGTGTGTACGTTTATGTGTGTGCAGGGCTTTTACTTTAAAACATTACACTCGGACCTCCTGTATTGCCTCCTCATTGTCCAGGGGGAAGTGGCCACAGTATCAGAATCAGCAAGTGACCCAGAGACCCGGCCTGTGCTCTGCTGTGATGGATGAGCAGACACAGGCTCACAGAGACTATTATTTATCATCGGATCCAGCGGCGCTACCTGGCAGACCCACCCAATCAGCAGACGCTAAATTGCTTTCTGCATCCCACTGATTCTCCTCAACTGATGCTGCTTCTCTATCGTTTCGTCTATGTCCTCTCTTGTTGCAGTCATCTGTTCTCTCTCTACTGTATAGTGAGCACTGGTTGTCCATTTCATACTCCTGGGCCCCAGCAGCCAAAGAGTAATTTACTGTACTAAGTATGAGTTGAGAATCTTATTGGGCATGGTACTGTATAACCTGGGTCCTATAGCCAACACATATGATGTAGTGAAAAGTATGGGAGCCAGTGGGTAAATGCATGTGTCTATACTAAAGAAGTTAATACCACAGGCAGGGGCAGAGTGAGATTAGTGGTCCCCATAAAATTCAAATTTAGAGCTAGTCAGTCATGCATACTGGTAATATTGCGTGTTGCTATGTTGTCATCCATCACAGATAGCAGATGCACAGTAATACCCGGGCCAAGCCACTGGAAATATTCTCTTTTCCTTGATCAGAATGACAAGTAAACACTGCGTGTACTGTATCTCTCGGCTAAACACATATTTGGTATTGTGAGCGTTGTTTGTGAGCTAGGCCTTTCATGTTTTATGCAACAGATAATGCATGTTTCCTGCGGAAGAGAGAGCATATGAATATTATAGGAGATCTTTTTTTCATGGTAGTCTTTTAGGTATGGTTTATATGATGTGTGTATTACACACAAACAAAACACGCAGCATGCACGCCAACACACACACACACACACCCACACACAGTACACACAAGTATACCGCTAAATAGGCACACAGACTCAGACACATTGAGAAACTATAGGTCCTGTGAACCTTCTTTATTCTTCCATCGACAGATATTGCTGAGCTCAGTGAAGCAGACAGGTCTGTAAATCACCTGTTATTACAGCCTCTGAGTCACAAGGAGTTAATATAGTCAGGGCCCATATTCACAAAGTATCTCAGAGTCGGAGTTCTGAACGAGGATCAGGTTCCGCCTCTTATTAATTATGGATTATAAGGCAAAACCTTCTCCTAGATCAGCACTCCTCCTCTGAGACGGACAGACACATACAGGCCCTGGTGTCTGACACTAACGTCTTGTGACTCTAAGGCTGTCCTAATATTGACACTGTGCATATGGTCTGGTCTCATACTTCAAAATCCACACAGTACCAGGGACATCCCCTTCTGAGAGGCTTACACCTCCATCTCTCCACCCCTTTCCATCCTCCCACACACACATACACACACACACACACTGCCCATCTCCCCAACCATTTTCCTCCCACTCTCACCTTCCCTCCATCTCTCTCTTGCTTCCTCCTCCAACCCCACATACCTTCCCTCTGCCTCTTTGTATCCCCTCTATCCATTCTTACTCTGCAATTCCCTCGCAGAGGATAGGAATCCTCAAATGAATGCCACTTCACTGCCAGTGAAGTGGCATTCATTTTAATATTATATATAGATAGATATCTTTAAAATGACAACGAGAATTACAGCGGTACACCATCACGTAAAAACATTGCCTTGGAAATACAAAAACTCCAAAGAGTCAAAAAAGACAGCGTTTACAGCAGACCTGGTTTCAAATACTACTTGAATTTAAAAATACACTTTTAGGTTTTTGCTCTAGTCTGCCTGGAGTGCCAGGCGGGTGTGGTTTTCACTCTTGCTACTATTCCATTCGTTCCATCGTGTCAGGCAAGCACAATCAAGTCCAGATAAAGTACTTGACATGGTTTCAAATAGTATTTGAACCCAGGTATGGTTAACAGGTAGACTATGAGCTCATATCTGCTGAGCTGGGTTGGGTTTTTGTCTCTGAGGTCAACTCTATGTGTCCGTCTGTCTGTTAGTCCACCATAGAGAAGTATAGAAACACACATCATAGAATAGAAAAACACATCAGTCTTCATCAGAATGATCTCATCAGTTCATCTGGGAGGCTGGCTGGCAAGGCGCTGGGCCGTTTTCCTGAGCTGGAGTGGTCTCATTGAAACGTGTCGATTCTTTCTGCCACTCCATAGGACCGGAACAGTCTTGGTTGAGGTCATACTGAGCTCTGAGAAGTCTAGTCCAGTCTAGCTGAGCTCTGAGATGTCTAGTCCAGTCTAGCTGAGCTCTGAGAAGTCTAGTCCAGTCTAGCTGAACTCAGGGTCAGACACTTACCACCCTTTTCACACTACTGAGCCAAGCTAAGCCAAGCTGTACTGTGATGGTAGTTGCTGAACCCGTGCTGGTAAGCACAATGTAAAAGGTAAATATCAGAGCCGTCACAACATGGATCCAGTCGACATTATAGTGTGAAAAGGATCTAACTATCCATGGGCGAGGGTCATGTGTCTATGACCTCGGTAGGTGATGGTTCGTCAGAGAGGCTAGTGGTGGCATTGGGCAGGGTCTGGTTGTGCCCGTGGCTATGACCCACAGAGTTCCCTTGATGCAGCTCCAGGGCTATACCTGCCATGCTAGGGTCCTGTGGAGGGAACTCCTTTACCTGCCTCTTATACTCCAGGAATGTACAGGCTTTTGTGGCTATAGCCACCACATTCTTCCCTATAAAGATGGTAGACACCCTACTATCCTGGAACAGCACCATGTTAACCCCGCGGATCAAGATTGTGACTATGTTTATAGTAACTAGACTTAGAACAGGGTACAGCATCATCTTCTGGGGCGAGACGTGCTCCCCCTGGACACTGATCTCAGAGAGGGAGACGCAGGGCAGGGTTAGGAGCAGGATGTAGCAGTAGAAGAACATCAGTCCCTCGGCCCAGATGGGCAGGCCGGTCCGTTGGGGCTCCCACAGGTTGGCCTGGATGTCCAGAACATCCAGCAGGTCCAGGGCCACCCAGAACAGCTTCCCCCGCATGTCCTCCTTTTTCCTGAAGGTCCTCACGTATTCCATGCTGTCCAGAGCCACCAGGACCAAGTATAGCCCCGGGACGCACACAGAGAGGAGTAAGGTTAGAGCCTTCCGGGCCACCGTCTCCAGGCTTTTCCTGTCCGCCTTGTAGTTCTATAAGATATAAGATATACTTTATTGTCACACATTGAAACGTGTATTTTTCAAATATCTCTGTGAGTACCCCCCCCCTGACAAGACACACATACACCAGGGTTAGCCACAGTGCAGCGTCTCTGGAGCAGCTTAGGGGTTAAATATCCTGCTCAAGGGAGCAATGGAAAGAGATGGTACTGTATATGGAATACTGATGCCAGCAACACTCTGGTTACCGGCCCGCTCCCCACCAGATTTTCCATAGTCGGTGCTAGGATTCAAACCTGGCCTACCGGTCTAACGTCTAGGTTACCTACCTGGAAGACGAAGTAGAGCTTGATCTCCAGGACGAAGATGTAGAGGAACCAGAGTATCATGGCGTAGCCGCGTTTGGCGGTCTTCACCTCAGCCCCGACCCACACTGCCACGTAGCGCAGCACGATGAGGAAACAGATGTCTCCCACCAGCACGATGATGCACACTCCGATCTACAAATGCATACAATACTTTATTTACGCAACGTGCATTTAAAATTGTAACCCAGTTGTTACAGTTAAACAATACATTAAAGGAAATAAAATTGAGAGACAAGGAAAGAGATGTCAAACCACAAAGGATGTCAAAACTGTAAAATCACTAGGTAAAAAACAATGTTTTTTTAAAGTGTAATTCAAAGCTACAGTCTGCGATTGGTGCATCTACTGTTGGACTTATTAGTGAGCATTCCCCTGCTCAGACACTGCATGCATCATCCCAACCTAGTCAAACACAAATTTGAAACCCGTGCCATGGTATGTTAATTTACGTTAGGTTACATTACACTGGCCTACCAATGTAATAGCAGTCTCACAATATAATACGAATTGTAGGACGTATAGTATCCTACGTCTTGAACGTTTAGTATGATATATTACGTTTGACTACTTAAGTATGATATATTACGTTTGACTGCTTTAGTATGATATGCTACGTTCAACTGCTTTAGAATGATATGCTATGTTCGACTGCACAAGTATGATATGCCATGTTCGACTGCACAAGTATGATATGCTACGTTCGACTGTCACACCCTGATCCATTTGTCTTTGTGCTTGTCTCTACCCCCTACATGTGTTTCTCATCTTCCTTGTCATCCCCTGTGTATTTATACCTGTTTTCTCTGTTTGTCTGTTGCCAGCTCGTCTTGTTTTTAAAGTCAACCAGCGTGTTTTTCTGTGCTCTTGCTTTTTCCATATCTCTGTTTTTCTAGTCCTCCCGGTTCTGACCTTTGCCTGCCCTGACACTGAGCCTGCCTGCCTGACCATTCAGCCTGCCGTGACCTCAAGCCTGCCTGCCACTTTGTACCTCCTGGACTCTGACCTGGTTTATGATATTTTGCCTGTCCACGACCTGTCTCTTGTCTGCCCCTTGTTTATAATACATTTTAGAGACTCGAACCGTCTGCCTCCCTCTTGTCTGCATCTGGGCCTCGACCCTGTATCATTATCGACTGTTTAGTATGATATGCTACATTCAACTGCTTTAGTATGACATATTACGTTTGACTCTTTTAGTATGATATATTATGTTTGACTGCTTAGTATGATTTATTACGATTGACTACTTTAGTATGATGCTATGTTAGGTTATGGGTTAAAGTTAGGGTTAGGGTTAGAGTTAGGGGAAGCGTTAGCTAACATGCTAAGTAGTTGCAAAGTAGCTAAAAAGTAGTAAGTAATTGCAAAGTTGCTAATGTTGTCTGTGATGAGATTCAAACATGCAACCTTTGCGTTGCTAGACTTTTGCATTATACATCTACCCAACCACCCCGATCAACCACCCTCCTTTCGTTTTTGCCTTAAGTAACCTACTGTCATATCAAACGTAACCTATGATCTTAATTTGAGTGTTCAGGATTTACATAAGCAAATGTAATGCAACCCAACGTAAAGTAACATATCATACTAAATGGAGTGGCACGGATTTAGTAAATATAACATGTTTTGCTCTGAGACCAGGCTGATCAACCAAACATGTTATATTTACTAAATCCGTGCCACTCCATTTAGTATGATATGTTACTTTACGTGCTACGTCATCGACTGACAGATTGCTATAACATATGATGTGTTTAGCTTATAAGTAAAATACTGGACCTATCCAGGCGTTGTAAGATCTGGCAAGCGTCAGAAAAGCCTGGGAAGAGGAACGCGCCCAGTAGTTGTGCTCCCCTGCTCAGGCGAAGCGACGCAACAACCAATGGGCTAATTCCTGCCAGTTCACACTGGGTGTCCCAGCTGTTCCAAAAAATCATGCAGCAATTCTGCTCAAAGAACAACAAAATGGTTGGAGGGAAAGAGGTGGCTAGCGGTGTTGTGCTAATTATTGCCATCTATATGGGAGGTGTGAATTGTAGACAATTATCACGCGCTCAGATAGAAGCCATTAGCCATAGCTATTAGCACAAAGTTGATACATGTGCACCCAGGTATATACTTATGTGGGTGAGTCAACTTATTTGATTGACATTATTTCAAATGATTTAATATTACTAATAAAGTCTGCTCCATTTGAAGTAGAAATCGAAAATAAACTTTATTACATGAAACAAAAAATGGAATCATTTTGAGGCTACAGGAAATAGGTTGACTTCTATGTTAAACAACTGCAGTCATGGCTGCTTTGGTTGTCAACAGCCGTGTAGCTATTGTAGTACTTTGACTGTAGAAAAACAGGAATCTCTAAAGTTGTCCCAGGTGAGGCAAGCATGTGAGGGAGGGGCAACTTCGATTGTGCAATAAAGCGTCTGAGCAGGGGTACGGACCCAACAGATTTAAAAAGGATCAAAACTAAATGGCCTCTTACCTTCCTGGGCCCCTGGTTCTGCTCTACCAGATAGGCGTCCATGAAGGCCATGCTGGTCATGATCACCATGGTGGTCAGGCACACGTGGCGTTTGTCTGGCTGCGGCAACACCATGGTGGGCAATGTAGTTCTGCTGAACTGAACTTCCTGTTGTAGTCCTACAAAAAAAGTGATGTTCTACTGCATTTGTTGTCCTATTGCATCAGGTACAATGGACCTGTTGTAGTCTTATTACACTTTTTTTGTAATCCTATTACGCTTGTAGTCCTAGTGCTCTCGTAGTTATATTGCACTTGTAGTCCAACTGCACTTGTAGTCCTACTTTACAGTTTTCTTATTGAGTTATTTTAGGGGAAAATGTGAAGTGTACCTGATCAATCCCTATTAGGGTAACAAATAGCCTACATTCCATTTTTTTACATTATTGAGAAAATGCACTCCCACTCCTTAGCATGACGCAATGGGTCCCCCATCAATGCGTTTGAGAAAGACAACACTCTTAGGACCAGGAGGGCAATGGAACGAATCCAGGTTAAGAGAATTGCATTGATATATTATGGTCTATTTAAGCCATACAGACTGGTGCATCCACTCTCTCAGCGCAGTTCCATTGAGCCTGATGTGCTACTGCTGTGATCAAGGACTCACAACACACCTCTGAGGCTCCATAACCCTGTAATCCGCTCAGTAATATAGCAGTTGGGGTTTATTGCTCCATAGGAAAATGACAAAACCAGATATCTTCAGTTGCAGACTTTGTAGTGGCCGAATCCTCATGGAAGGACCACGTCATTGGTGTCAACTGATCATGTGAGTCAGCATCTTTTAGCAGCATGGACTAGCATAGTACAACAACAACAGTACATTTCCTGAAGATAATGTGAGTGCTTGCTTCAATTTTCCAAAGGTATCGGGGAAAGGTCTTCTAAAGTGGATCTACCAATGAGGAGAGAATGGAGTTCCACCCACTGTTGATGAGACGGACCTCTGAGAGTGATGTGTAGGTCCTGTGATACGCCAGAGGAATTGTTTCTCCTCTCACAGTCTGCGGAGTCTGGGGAAGAGAGAAGAGAAAAAGGGGTTAGCTTAGCACAAACTGTGTTGTAGCCAATTCTGTATATAAACCCTGGATTGCTGATGCTATGTATTGGCAGGGCTGGTGCCAGAACTAATCAGTTGGATGGGCATTTTATTTTTTTCACAGAACTTGTGAGTTTCAAGTTTGGGGAAGTTTACAATTTATTCTACATTTCTACCGATCTGTGTGCCAGTTATGATTTTCAAATAAAAAAATTGTGGAACAGGTTAATTTCAATAATAACATTTTAGTTTCTCAAAATCATTGTCATGTGGTTAATCATAAAAATGTGAATTAAAAGATAAAAACCTCAAAGTTAAAATTCAACAAACGCGAGAGCCTCAGTCTCTGCTATATGGACACATTGACACACCAGGGAAAACTGTACAGGTATTGTATGATGTATGAGATATTGTATGATGATGTTTTCACTGGATATATGGGTTCCTCAGATCATGCTATTTTCACGAGGTTTGTTGATTATGGAGGCCGGGAGAGTGTTGGAAAGATTTTTCAAATACTGTGAGGAACTATTAGCATTCGCAATAGATGTTAAAAAAAATTGAATTAATTGACTTCCTGTGTGAGGTGAATAAAAAAGTACTGCTTATTTGTGGTGAACGTGGTGAGTTAAGACAGTCAGAAATCAGACATCCCCAAATAGGCACTTTTCTACATGTACTTCTATGTATGCTCAGGGCCGTGCGCTCCCAGACCCATCCTCATCGGTCACATGGAGCACTCCAAACAAAAGACAATGAAAAAAATGTACAAAACTCATTAAATAATCAAACTTATTTCTCTGCAAACATTGTTTCCACTCTGAAAATGAGAATGGTAAATGACTGTAATTAATACATGCATTAACAGAAATGAACGTAACCAACGGATTAACGGTGCATCTACTAGGCCTTCTGGTGACATATGTAATGAGGAATTGATCAAAAATGAACAATCAAAAGCCAAACAATTCACAAAGTGAAACAATGAACATGCAAGAATTGGTGGGAGACAGCTGAGCGCTTTCTGGAGAGCTGAGTGCATGCATTCTGGAGAGCTGAGCGCTTTCTGGAGAGCTGAGTGCATGCATTCTGGAGAGAGTCGTGCTATATCCTAGCCACACACCCCTCCCCTTCTTCTTGTCTCAACATTTTTAATTATATTCAAGACACGTTATCTTCACATATTTTAGATGCTTTTCACTGACAGCTGCAAGTCAATAATCAGCTAGGCCGATACCTATTGGGAAGCCCGCGTGGCAATAGGCCTAGCTGCTTATTGACCTCCGGCTTCTTGCTTGTGATTTGAAACCATCCACAGCCATTTTTTTAAAGAAGCTAATGTTCCTCTGTTGCAAAGTCATGATCTCTGGTGAAGTATTTGAATGATTTTATTTAGACATGAGTAATTCTATAATTTTGGCAAAACATCAATTTACTTTAGGGGAAGCCAGCATTCAAACAGTGCCCTGTGCAAACACCAACATTCCTTTCCAATTGGCTGCTTGAAACCAGAGACCTGTATATAATGACGAGATGCTCATGTCTCCGGGAGTTGTTGTCCCAAAGGCATGGAAGGCTGATGACACGCTTAGGTCTGCATATTAAGCCCACCGAAACGCATTGGGCTTATTCTGGACCGATTCTGGTGAGAGTAAGCCCTCTCGCTCTGCCTGTTCCTCTCTGCTGAAACTATCTCACCAGAGAAAGCATCCGAGCGAGCGAAACCGCGCCCCTCTGTCTCAGTATGTGTAGTCCATGTATCTGATGTTGTCTGGCCAAAAAGAGTATGACATGCCATACTCTTTTTGTCCAGACAGCATCAGATACATGGTCTACACATACTGAGACAGAGGGGCGCTGTTTCACTTGCTTGGATGATTTGTCTAAGATTGATGCATCTTACTGCGGGCCCGCTTCTTGGTCAAATAAATTGTCAACATTTCAAAATTGTATTTGGATGGGGAAGGATGTATGGTAGGACGGGCCGGGGCCACAATGCCGGCCCTGTGTATTGGCCATTGAAGGCTTTGAAGCCACCGGTTGGAGCAGTCTTCCATAGAAATGAATGGGATTCTACATTATTTCAATGAAATTACAATATGAAATGTATTTACTTTTGTTTGTTTGTTGCTGTAGTGAGGACAGCAACATTAGTCATCTAAAATAAACATACTTTAAGGAAAATGTTTTTATCTATATATTTTCTTTCATTGTATAAATGTATTTTTAGCTCACGTAATATACTCAAAACATGATATAATCAAAAAGTATGCATTTTAAGGTGTCTGTAATAGTATAAATATGGCAAACATGAACATAAATACATTTCTACATTTCTATAGCATTTCTATATTTTTTTTAACTGGTGGGGGAGTGCCAAGATGGAGGTGCAGTGGCTTCAACACACCACTATCAATATTCTGCTGTTTATATAAATCATTGCTTGTGGGCTGCTGTGTCTAAACTCCTGTGATCTCACACGGTTACAGAAGAGGGCATTAGTAGGACTTTTATTAACGCCATAAAGATAACCACATATACAGAATGCAGTGGATACACACACACACACAGCATATATGTATCCTGTCAAATTTCCATTTAGCTGAATTGCAAATACATTCCTGTGTTAATCCGCTTTAGTGGGTTGACATCTCCCTTTTGGGCCGAGGTTTTAAATCAGCAGTTTAATTAAAATGGCAGGACACACGGGGGTCAGAGAGAGGATGTGGCAGAGCAGTATATAGCGTCTAGCAGGGTAAATCCATTTGAATTCAATCACTTTTTGACAGAATCCCTTTTGATTTATACAAAACTTTCCATACATGTTTGCCCATGGAAGAATTGGTCAGAATGTGACGTTTTTGACCTGAATGACAAAATACGCACAAAGCTGACCTACAGTGCCTTTGAAAAGTATTCAGACCCCTTGACATTCCACATTTTGTACGTAACAGCCCTATTCACAAATGTATTAAATGGTTTCCCCCCCCTAATCAATCTACACACAATACCCCATAATAACGAAGCAAAAACAGTTTTTCTTTCAAATTTGGCAAATGTATTAAAAATAAACACCTGAAAAATCATATTTACATAAGGATTCAGACCCTTTAACTCCGTACATTGTTGGAGTTTTATTGGGTATGATGTTACAAGCTTGGCACACCTGTATTTGGGGAGTTTCTCCTATTATTCTCTGCAGATCCTATCAAGCTCTGTCAGGTTGGATAGGGAGTGCTATTTTAAGGTCTGTTCAGAGATGTTGGATTGGGTTCAAGTCCGGGCTCTGGCTGGACCACTCAAGGATATTCAGAGACTTGTCCCAAAGCCACTCCTGTGTTGTCTTGGCTGTGTGCTTCGGGTCATTGTCCCGTTGGAAGGTGAACCTTCGCCCCAGTGTGAAGTCCTGAGTGCTCTGGAGAAGGTTTTCATCAAGGATCTCCCTGTACTTTTCTCTGTTCATCTTTCCCTCAGTCCCTGCCTCTATAAAACATCCCCACAGCATGATGCTGCCACCACCATGCTTCACTGTAGGGATGGTGCCAAGTTTCCTCCAGACGTGACACTTGACATACATGCCAAAGAGTTCAATCTTGGTTTCATCAGACCAGAGAATCTTGTTTCTCATGGTCTGAGAGTCCTTCAGGTCTCAAGGATGATCAATGGACACAGGATGCACCTGAGCTCAATTTCAAGTCGCATAGGAAAAGGTCTGAATACTTATGTAAATAAGGTGTTAATTTGTTATGTTTAACTTCTTATGGCTGGGGGCAGTATTTAGTAGCTCGGATGAATAAGGTGCCCAGAGGTGCCCAGAGTAAACTGCCTGCTACAAAGTCCCAGAAGCTAAGAAATACATAGTATTAGTATATTTGGATAAAAAAACACTCTGAAGTTTCTAAAACTGTTTGAATGATGTCTGTGAGTATAACATAACTCATATGGCAGGCAAAAACCTGAGAAAAATTCCAACCAGGAAGTAGGTTTTGTAGGTTTTCAACTCATTGCCTATCGAAGATACAGTGGGATATTGGTCATATTGCACTTCCCAAGGCTTCCACTAGATGTCAACAGTCTTTAGAACCTTGTTTGATGCTTCTACTGTGAAGTGGGGGCGAATGAGAGGGGAATGAGTTAGAGGTCTGCCAGAGAGCCACGAGCTGGCCACGCTCGTTCACGTGAGAGCGAGCTCTGTTCCATTGCATTTCTACAGACAAGGGAAATCTCCGGTTGGAACATTATTGAAGATTTATGTTAAAAACATCCTAAAGATTGATTCTATACATCGTTTGACATGTTTCTACGGACTGTAACGGAACTTTTTGACTTTTCATCTGCTCCTAGTGATCGCGCGTCATGAATTTGGATTTGTGAACTGAACGCTCTAACAAAAGGAGGTATTTGGACATAAATGATGGACATTATCAAACAAAACAAACATTTATTGTGGAACTGGGATTCTTGGGAGTGATAATCAAAGGTAAGTGAATATTCATAATGCTATTTCTGACTTCTGTTGACTACACAACATGGCAGATATCTGTCTCTGAGCGCTGAGCGCAGATTATAGCATGGTGTGCTTTTTCCGTAAAGTTGTTTTGAAATCTGACACAGCGGTTGCATTGAGGAGAAGTGTATCTACAATTCCGTGCATAAGATTTGTATCTTTTATCAATGTTTATTATGAGTATTTCTGTAAATTGATGTGGCTCTCTGCAAAATCACCGGATGTTTTGGAACTACTGAACGTAACGCGCCAATGTAAACTGAGATTTGTTTTATATAAATATGAACTTTATCGAACAAAACATACATGTATTGTGTAACATGAAGTCCTATGAGTGTCATCTGATGAAGATCATCAAAGGTTAGTGATTCATTTATCTCTATTTCTGCTTTTTGTGACTCCTCTCTTTGGCTGGAAAAATGGCTGTGTTTTTCTGTGACTTGGCTCTGACCTAACATAATCGTTTCTGGAGCTTTCGCTGTAAAGCCTTTTTGAAATGTGGCTGGATTAACAAGACTTTTATCTTTAAAATGATGCCTAATACTTGTATGTCTGAGGAATTTGATTTATGAGATTTCTGATTGAATTTGGCGCCCTGCAATTTCATTGGATGTTGGCAAGGGGTTCCTAGCAGAACCCCGTTCCCAGACAGGTTAAGAAAGACTTAGTAAAGACTGAAGCTACCGTCTCATCTTGGAGGTATTTGACAGCCTTGAGGTTAGCCTAGCATCGTGTGACACCGAGAGAGAATTGATTGGGGAAGATTAACGAGTTCATGTTCCCATGGGATATTAGTTACTGCTAAAGAATACTGTCTGCATTGATATATGTGCTTGCTGTGGATCTTGTGAGGAAACCTGCAAGGAACTGCCATACTTCACTGAGGGAGTATCTACGAGTTGTGAGTAACCACAACGGTGGGGTGCTTCGGGAATTTATGTGTGTCATAATTTTTTTTGAGGTCCAACGTGCACAAAGGGGTTAAGTAAGCTTGAAATAATTTGGACATGGGTTGTGCACCCATGTCCACCCATATTTTGATGTGGTGCTTTGATGACAAAATGGCGCCGGAAAGAAATGGCTTAAATCAGTTCTACCAAATCTCTATCAACATGCTAAATGTGCAACCAAAGGGAAAAAAATTCTAGATCACCTGT
Source organism: Oncorhynchus tshawytscha (assembly GCF_018296145.1). Lineage (NCBI taxonomy): Eukaryota > Metazoa > Chordata > Actinopteri > Salmoniformes > Salmonidae > Oncorhynchus > Oncorhynchus tshawytscha. The sequence continues at coordinate 18,804,707 of NC_056439.1, forward strand.
ATCCCACACACAGAGACGCGTACAAAGCTCTCCCTCACCCTCCATTTGGTAAATCCGACCACAACTCTATCCTCCTGATTCCTGCTTACAAGCAAAAATGAAAGCAGGAAGCACCAGTGACTCGGTCTATAAAAAAGTGGTCAGATGAAGCAGATGCTAAACTACAGGACTCACACTCGTCTGATGTGGCAGGGCTTGCAAACTATTACAGACTACAAAGGGAAGCACAGCCGCGAGCTGCCCGGTGACACGAGCCTACCGGACGAGCTAAATACACTTCTATGCTCGCTTCGAGGCAAGCAACACTGAGGCATGCATGATGAGGTCATCAGCTGTTCCGGACGACTGTGTGATCATGCACTCCGTAGCCGATGTGAGTAAGGCCTTTAAACAGGTCAACATACACAAGGCCGCAGGGCCAGACGGATTACCAGGACGTGTGCTCCGGGCATGTGCTGACCAGCTGGCAGGTGTCTTCACTGACATTTTCAACATGTCCCTGATTGAGTCTGTAATACCTACATGTTTCAAGCAGACCACCATAGTCCCTGTGCCCAAGAACACAAAGGTAACCTGCCTAAATGACCATAGACCCGTAGCACTCACGTCCGTAGCCATGAAGTGCTTTGAAAGGCTGGTAATGGCTCACATCAACACCATTATCCCAGAAACCCTAGACCCATTCCAATTTGCATACCGCCCAAACAGATCCACAGATGATGCAATCTCTATTGCACCCCACACTGCCCTTTCCCAAATGGACAAAAGGAACACCTATGTGAGAATGCTATTCATTGACTACAGCTCAGCGTTCAACACCATAGTACCCTCAAGCTCATCACTAAGCTAAGGAACCTGGGACTAAACACCTTCCTCTGCAACTGGATCCTGGACTTCCTGACGGGCTGCCCCAGGTGGTACGGGTAGGTAGCAACACATCTGCCACGCTGATCCTAAACACTGGAGCTCCCCGGGGGTGCGTGCTCAGTCCCCTCCTGTACTCCCTGTTCACCCACGACTGCATGGCCAGGCACGACTCCAACACCATCATTAAGCTTGCAGACGACACAACAGTGGTAGGCCTGATCACCGACAACGACGAGACAACCTATAGGGAGGGGGTCAGAGACCTGGCCGGGTGGTGCCAGAATAACAACCTATCCCTCAACGTAACCAAGACGTTGGTTATGATGATTTTGGACTACAGGAAAAGGAGCACCAAGCACGCCCCCATTCTCAACGACGGGGCTGTAGTGGAGCAGGTTGAGAGCTTCAAATTCCTTGGTGTCCACATCAACAACAAACTAGACACACCAATACAGTGAAGAGGGTGAGACAAAGCCCATTACCCCTCAGGAAACTATAAAGATTTGGAATGGGTCCTGAGATCCTCAAAAGGTTCTACAGCTACAACATCGAGAGCATCCTGACCGGTTGCATCCCTGCCTGGTACGGCAATTGCTCGGCCTCCGACCGCAAGGCACTTCAGAGGGTAGTGCGTACGGCCCAGTACATCACGGGGGCAAAGCTGCCTGCCATCCAGGATCTCTACACCAGGGGGTGTCAGAGGAAGGCCCTAAAAATTGTCAAAGACCCCAGCCACACCAGTCATAGACTGTTCTCTCTACTACCGCATAGCAAGCGGTACCGGAGTGCCAAGTCTAGGACAAAAAAGCTTCTCAACAGTTTTTACCCCTAACCATAAGACTCCTGAACAGGTAACCAAAAGGTTACCCAAACTATTTGCATTGTGTGCCACCCCCAACCCCTCTTTTACGCTGCTGCTCTCTGTTTATCATATATGCATAGTCACTTTAACTATACATTCATGTACATACTATCTCAATTGGCCCGACCAACCAGTGCTCCCGCATATCGGCTAACCGGGCTATCTGCATTGTGTCCATCACCCGCCATCCACTATTTTTACGCTACTGCTACTCTCTGTTCATCATAGTCACTTTAACCATACCTACATGCACATACTACCTCAATAAGCCTGACTAACCGGTGTCTGTATATAGCCTTGCTGCTGTTATTTTCAAATGTCTTTTTACTGTTGTTTTATTTCTTTACTTACCTACACACACACACATACATTTTTTCACACTATTGGTTAGAGCCTGTAAGTAAGCATTTCACTGTAAGGTCTACACCTGTTGTATTCGGCGCACGTGACAAATAAACTTTGATTTGATTTTGATTTGAGTTGAACCTTGAACCTTATGTATGTTGCCTTAGTGGAGTCATTTACGATTTCAATTTAATTTAATGCATGTGAAAGTATATCCTTATACAATAACACAAATCTACAATTATTCCATCTGAAGTTAATACCCCAGTCGTCCTCACCCTAGATAGTTTACAATAGATATTGGAGATGTCCTTCTCACCTAACATCCCATGCTGTTGGGATACTCTACGTCAGTTAATATCGTGAGAGTCAAATTCGAGCCTGGTGAGAGGGTTACACCTGTTTTCGCCTTGTCTTTATGTGTATTGTGTTTCAATTGATGAGGAAAATGTTTTATTTAATCAATTTAGATTAAGGCTGAATGTGTAAAGAGTAAAAAGTCAAGGGGTCTGAATACTTTCCAAATGCACTGTATTTTGCATACCCCACCGTACCTTGAGGCATCCATGACTTCATCACTGGAAAAGATAAACGGTTGAGTTTGATAGAATTTAAAAGCTTACAGTGTTGTCAAACTATTTTAATAGTTTTTGAAAAAATGATTCTGTCATTTTTAAACCTTAACGTAAATGATCTAAAAACGAATGAACTCAGATGTTTTTCATATTCACATACGTTTTAGCTTAGACTCTATTTCACATGTTGTGCAAACCATCGGTTGAGGCACAACATGATCTTGAATACAAAGTGGGTGTCATTTAAAGTATAGAAATATAATTCAGAGAATGGACCTATCCTATACTATGGAGGATTGACAGTATAATTTATAACAAATATTCCCATTCAAATCAATATTCTCTGATGTGTGGACCACCAACTATCTTTTTCAAATTATTTGTATTATGTTATTACAATTTATTCCATGTAATCAAGAGCATGTTGTGTCTCAACCTTAGATTATGTAAATCAGGGTCTAAATAAAATTATGCAAATACAAAAATAAAAAAAACGGTGTTTATGCATTTTTAGATAATTGATGTTAAAGGTGCAATATGCAGAAATCTCTCCGCCATTTCCTGGTTGGATAAATTTGATTTCAGTTTATGTGACAAAACAACCAATGTATAGTGTAGAGCATCATTGTACCATCTAAACCGGTGTGAAATATCTTTTCAATAACCAGAAATAATGTATTTTCAGCTGTTTGATGCTGGTATACAAAACTGAAAGTAACTGGAAGCAAAGAAAAAGTTTACATAGAACAGATCTACCACTTCTTAGACTTGCTTTCAATGAGAACGACAGATGTATAACTCACATTTCTTTGTGAATTTGGTCTGGTCACCCAAAATTCACATATTGCAGCTTTATAACTTAAAAAAGTAATACATTAAAAAAAAAAGTTTTCCCCAAGTGATCAAATAGTTTGTAAGCATCTAAATTACATCAATCTCAACCGTTTATCTTTTCCAGTGATGAAGACATCGATAACTCATGGTATGGAGGGGTATGGAAAAGGCACCATTATCTGTTGATTGTTTTAGAGTTCAGGTTCAGAAAGTTACTTCCTGAACACTCCCACAAAGGGCACATATGTATGTATAAAGGTTTCATTCAAATCAAAAAGGGTGCTGTCAAAAAGTGATTGAATTTGTGGATTTATCCGGCAACCAATTTTCACACACCCACGTGTGCACATGTGCGTGTAGTCTCATCTGTGATGAGTCAGCCATGTTATTTGACTTTTAAAAGCATCAGACAGTTTATTTAATTGAATCAAGATACTACTGTATTTTCACCTTTAAAGGCATCCATATAAACAGTCCATGCAAATGAAGAACCAACTCGACAGTTTCTCAACACAAACACTGTTCCTTAAACTGTCAACGTTAGGGATAATTTGCATTCCACGTCCCGATGCAGACAGTCATATATTTTCAATGAGCACATAACAGACTGACTTCTACCTTATAAAATGTCTTTAGATGGTAATTGCTGTTCAATGTTTCATCGCTCATGCATTCTTAAAAGACACTGTGGTGTGTGTGAGTGTAGTGGTTGATTTGAATGCCGCAAGAGTAGACCAAACACTTGGGGATTTCAGTCACACACGTGTCAATGGAGCCACTCTGAAAAGGTCAGACTGATGTTGTGTGTCTGTTCAAGTGGTTGTGGGGCTCGCACACACGCACACGCACACACACACACGCACGCACGCACACGCACACACACACACACACACACACACACACACACACACACACACACACACACACACACACACACACACACACACACACACACACAGAGCAGTTGGCTTTGGGTGCCCTCACCAGCTATGTACTTAATGCTGATTGTTAAGGTTCTGACTCGTTACAGGCTGTCAGGCAAGAACAGTAGGGATGCTTCTAAATTCAGGACTTTATTGATCTACATCATCACCACACACACTTAATCTAAAAAGGAAATAGAATATACATAATAGTAACACTGGTAATGCAGCAGTACAACAGGAACTGTATATAGCCTAGATAGCATTGCATTACAGGAACATTGACCTATTCACACATTACTACAAACAAGATGTAAACACCTCAGCAGAGAGAGAGGCTAATTACTGACCCTCGCTCTCCAGGCAGGTAGAGATCTAATCTGACAGGCCATAAATCAAGTGCGCATATGCACCAGGCTAGAATATTCTACTAATTTTAGCTGGCATATAACACTCTCTCTCAGCATGATTAAGATGCACCACATACTCATAATACTAAATACAACCATGCAATATCACATTAAATGGCAAGACAATATGTATTAGTTAAACAGGTACACGATGCTACCGCTGGCGACGAAACAAATAAGTTACAAATGTAACAAGATAGCCAACACTAGCAACGTTTCAGTGGCATGCATTAATCATCATAAACAATCCCCATCAATACATCTTACATTGCGGATGCATGCACAAACACTTCCAGGGTAAACATGGAAAACTTGTCCATAAGCCATCTTTTTCTTCTTCTATGTTATTATGGCGGTCCACAAACATACATTAAAGGTGCATGCCGACACACACTGTATACAGCTTGAGATTTTAAAAAATGGACACACCCATATTGTTCCTAAATAATTAACAAAAGACAAAGAAACAAATACAAAAATCCATGTACTCCCTTAGTCAGATTCAAATGTCAACTCTGAACCCTACAGGCTCTGAGGCCTGAGAAGGAAGAACAACTTTTTCCTTGCAATGTTTCGGCCAGGAGACCCAAGAACCTTTCAGTCGCAGATACAATTATGGACAGCTTCTTGGACTTCTTGTTTGTTTGGGGAGTACAATTAATCACATGGGCAATAAACGCCACAAAATCCACCTTCTTCATGATCAGCATGTCAGTGTCCATCAACTGTTGAATGACCCTCTGAATATCCACAGTCTGGGGTGCATCCACTGCCGTATCTTCAGCTCCACTCAATCCTGCAACTATTTTGCGTTCCTCTATGTAGGAGACCTGCTGTACCGCCATGACCTTGGCCACTTCAAACTCTACCCTACTTGATACGCGGCCATACTTTTTGTCATTACGGCAAAACAACTGCTTGGATACGAAAGCTCTCATCACACATCTATCATACAGTGCCTACAGGAAGTATTCCCACCCCTTGACTTTTTCCTCATTTTGTTGTGTTTACAGCCTGAATTTAAAATGGGTTCAATTGAGATGTTGTGTTACTGATCTACACACAATACCCCATAACGTCAAAGTGGAATTATATTTTCAGAAATCTTTACAAATTAAGTGAATAAGTATTCAACCCCTTTGTTATGGCCTAAATAAGTTCAGGAGTCAAAATGTGCTTAACAAGTCATATAATATGTTGCATCGACTCCCTCTGTGTTCAATTATAGTGTTTAACCTGATTTTTAAATGACTACCCCATCTCTGTACCCCACACATTTACTGCATCTGTACAGAAGGGTCCCCTCGGTTGAGCAGTGAATTTCAAGATTCACAGATTCATCCACAAAGACCAGGGAGGTTTTCCAATGGTTCGCAAAGAAGGGCACCTATTGGTAGATGGGTAAAAAAGAAAGCAGACATTAAATATCCCTCTGAACATGGTGCAGTTATTAATTATACTTTGGATGGTGTATCAATGCACCCAGTCACTACAAAGATACAGGCGCCTTTCCTAACTAACCTAAGTGGCTGGAGAGGAAGGCAACCGCTAAGGGATTTCACCATGATACCAAGGAGAGTTACAGAGTTTAATGGCTGTGATAGGAGATAACTGAGGATGGATCACCAAAATTGTAGTTACTCCACAATACTAATATAAATGACAGAGTGAAAAGAAGGAAGCTTGTACAGACTTTTTTTCTCTCAAATAAATGCATCCTGTTTGCGACAAGGCACTAAAGTTATACTACAAAAAAATGTGGCAAAGAAATGAGCTTTTTTGTCTTGAATGCAAAGTGTTATGTTTGGGGCAAATCCAACACAACACATCACTGAGTACAGTACCACTCTTCATATTTTCAAGCATGGTATTGGCTGCATTATGTGTATGCTTGCCATCGGCAAGGACTAGGGAGTGTAGGATAAAAAGAAACAGAATACAGCTAAGCACAGGCAAAATCCTAAAGGAAAACTGCTTTCTGAATGGCAAACATACACAATCCACGTCTCAATTGTCCCAAGGCTTAAACCTCCTTCTTTAACCTGTCTCCTCCCCTTCATCTACACCGATTGAAGTGGATTAAACAAGTGACATCAATAAGGGATCATAGCTTTCACCTGGATTCACCTGGTCAGTCTATGTCATGAAAGAGCAGGTGTTCATAATGTTTTGTATACTCAGTGTGTGTTAGTGTATAATTTTCCATACATTTTCGGAAAATGTTAGAATTGTTTGACATTCCACTTTGACATTACATGGTATTTTGTGTGATCGTTGACAAAAAATGACAATTAAATCCATTTTATTCCACTTTGTAACAGAAAGAAATGTGTCAAAAGTCAAGGGGTACGAATACTTTCTAAAGGCACTGTATCCCAGCTTCACATGTGAAGGGATATACTCTTTGTCAGACATCAATAATTACCGTCAGGCTTTCCTCTTTTCTTCCATCCACTACGCGGTTCAGGCAGTCTGCTCCAACTATTGCTGGTATGTTTCTTCTAAACCATGAAGTTCTCAACATCCAACATGACACCAGAGATGACACCTTTTAATGGTGCGCTGCTCCAAAAATCTAAACTCTCCACTTCATATGTTGATAGTTTGAAGAGCCATAATGCCTTCACCTTCTGCTCTTTCGACACACAATCAAAACCAAACCACTTCTGATCACTGACCGACTCCCCCTTTCCTAATGCATCCCCCGAATGGCAAAAAAATGCATTTCAAAATATTTAATTAACGTCACATAAATTGCGTTTAGAATACATGTAGAGACATTTGTATCTTTGCTAAAATGCATGTAATGCCTGACAATATTCCAGAAATGTATGACTAGGACATCTAGTCTACAGGGTGGCGGAAGTGGTTTCTAATTAAGACTTCTTCAATGATTCTTTATGTATTGATCAATGGCAGTGATGTAATTTAAATTGTGATAGTGAGTAACTTTTTAGATTTTTACTATATTTTGTTACGTTACAGCCCTTTTCTAAAATTGATGATTCCCGCCCTCCTAATCAAGCTACACACAATACCCCATAATGACAAAGCAAAAGCAGGTTTTTAGAGATTTTCAAATCAAATCGAATTGGTTACATACACGTGGTTAGCAGAGGTTATTGTGGGTGTAGTGAAATGCTTGTGCTTCTAGCTCTGGCAGTGCCGTAATAGTCAAGGAGCATATCATCTCCACCCTACATGATACCCTAGACCCACTCCAATTTGCTTACCGCCCCAATAGGTCCACTGACGATGCAATCGCCATCACACTGCACACTGCCCTATCCCATCTGGACAAGAGGAATACCTACATAAGAATGCTGTTCATTGACTACAGCTCAGCATTTAATACCATAGTACCCTCCAAACCCGTGATTCCTAGTCTATGCCTATAGGCAGCAGCCTCTAACGTGCTAGTGATGGCTGTTTTAACAGTCTGATGGCCTTGAGATAGAAGCTGTTTTTCAGTCTCTTGGTCCCAGCTATGATGCACCTGTACTGACCTCGCCTTCTGGATGATAGTTGGGGTGAACAGGCAGTGGCTTGGGTGGTTGATGTCCTTGATGATCTTGTTGGCCTTCGTGTGACATCGGGTGCTGTAGGTGTCCTGGAGGGCGGGTAGTTTGCCCCTGGTAATGCGTTGGGCAGACCGCACCATACAGCCGACAGGATGCTTTCAATAGTGTATCTGTAAACATTTGTGAGGGTTTTAGTTGACAAGCTACATTTCTTTAGCCTCCTGAGGTTGAAGAGGCTCTGTTGTGCCTTCTTCACCACATTATCTGTGTGGGTTGGTTGTCCATTTCAGTTTGTCAGTGATGTGTACGCCAAGGAACTTGAAGCTTTCTACCTTCTCCACTGCGGTCCCGTCGATGTAGATAGGGGAGTGCACCCTCTGCTGTTTCCTGAAGTCCACAATCATCTCCTTTGTTTTGTTGACGTTGAGTGATAGGTTGTTTTCCTGGTACCACACTCCCAGAGCCCTCACCTTCTCCCTGTAGGCTGTCTCGTCATCATTGGTAATAAAGCCTACTACTGTTGTTTCGTCTGCAAACTTGATGATTGAGTTGGAGGCGTGCTTGGCCACGCAGTCATGGGTGAACAGGGAATACAGGAGGGGACTGAGCATGCACCATTGTGGAGACCCAGTGTTGACCCAGTTACAAAGAAAAAGCCATATCTCAGACTGGCCAATAAAAATAAAATATTAAGATGGTCAAAAGAACACAGACACTGGACAGAGGAACTCTGCCTAGAAGAGTCGCCTCTTCACTGTTGACGTTGAGACATTGTATTGTGGGTGCTATTTAATGAAGCTGCGAGTTGAGAACTTGTGAGGCGTCTGTTTCTCAAACTAGACACTCTAATGTACTTGTCTTCTTGATCAGTTGTGCACCGGGGCCTCCCACTCCTCTTTCTATTCTGGTTAGCGCCAGTTTGCACTGTTCTGTGAATGGAGTAGTACACAGCATTGTATGTGATCTTCAGTTTCTTGACAATTTCTCGGATTACCAGGACGTGTACTCCGAGCATGCGCTGACCAACTGGCAAGTGTCTCCATTGACATTTTCAACCACTCCCTGTCGGAGTCTGTAATACCACCATGTTTCAAGCAGACCACCATAGTCCCTGTGCCCAAGGAATCTAAGGCAACCTGCCTAAATTACTACCGACCCGTTGCACTCATGTCTGTAGCCATGAAAGGCTTTGAAAAGCTGGTCATGGCTCACATCAAAACCATTATCCCAGAAACCCTAGAAACACTCCAATTTGCATACCGCACCAACAGATCCACAGGTAATGCAATCTATATTACATTCCACACTGCCCTTTCCCATCTGGACAAAAGGGACACCTATGTGAGAATGCTATTCATTGACTACAGCTCAGCGTTCAACACCATAGTGCCCTCAAAGCTCATCACTAAGCTAAGGACCCTGGGACTAAACACCTCCCTCATCCAAGACTTCCTGACGGGCCACCCCAGGTGGTAAGGGTAGGTAACAACACATCCGCTACGCTGATCCTCAACACGGGGGCCCCTCAGGGGTGCGTGCTCAATCCCCTCCTGTACTCCCTGTTCACTCATGACTGCACGGCCAGGCACAACCTCAACACCATCATTAAGTTTGCTGATGACACAACAGTGGTAGGCCTGATCACAGACAACGAAGAGACTATAGGGAGGAGGTCAGAGACATGACCGTGTGGTGCAAGTACAACAACCTCTCCCTCAACGTGATCAAGACAAAGGAGATGATTGTGGACTACAGGAAAAGGAGGCCCGAGCACGCCCCCATTCTCCTCGAGGGGGCTGTAGTGGAGCAGATTGAGAGCTTCAAGTTCCTTGGCGTCGACATCACCAACAAACTAGCATGGTCCAAGCACACCAAGACAGTCGTGAAGAGGGCACGAAAAAAAACTATTCAGCCTCACGAGATTGAAAAGATTTTGCATGGGTCCTCAGATCCTCAAAAGGTTTTACAGCTGCACCATCGAGAGCATCCTGACGGGTTGCATCACTGCCTGGTATGGCAACTGCTCGGCCTCCGACCGCAAGACACTGCGTAACGGCCCAGTACATCATCGGGGCCAAGCTTCCTGCCATCCAGGACCTCTATACCAGGCGGAGTCAGAGGAAGACCCTAAAAATTGTCAAAGACTCCAGCAACCCTAGTCCTAGACTGTTCTCTCTGCTATCGCATGGCAAGGGGTACCGGAGCACCAAGTCAGGTCCAAGAGGCTTCTAAACAGCTCCATCCCCAAGCCATAAGACTCCTGAACAGCTAATCAAATGGCTACCCAGACTATTTGCACCACCCCCACCCCCAACGCTGCTGCTACTCTCTGTTATCATCTATACATAGCCACTTTAATAACCCTACCTGCATGTACATATTTACCTCAACTACCTCAACACCGGTGCTCCCGCACATTGACGCATTGACTCTGAATCGGTACCCCTGAATATAGCCGCGCTATTGTTATTTACTGCTGCTCTTTAATTATTTGTTTTTCTTATCACTTACTTTTTTTGTTGGAGGGGGGTGTTTTCTTAAAACTGCATTGTTGGTTAAGGGCTTGTAAGTAATCATTTCACTGTAAGGTTTACACCTGTTGTATTCGGCGCATGCGACAAATACAATTTGATTTGATTTATTGTCTTTACCAGATTTAGGTATAACAGGTATCAACCCTTGTTTCATAGTTGTCATGAGACCATGATTCTCTATGCATTCATTAAAAGGCATCAGTTATTTTATATCTCTGTAGAAATGTAATTTCAGTCCATCCTGTCCTGGTTCTTTCCCTAATGATATTCTCTTAATAGCAGTGTAAAGTTCTTTCATACTGATTTCAGAGTCACAAGTCTCTTTAAATGCTAAGTCTATCTTGGGGATATGTGGTTTTATACTTTCAAGAAAGACAAACCATTCATCAAGAGTAGGAGGACGAATACAGTTGGGAGTAAAATCGATATACTTTTTCAGAAATCAATCTAAGATCTGTATATTCATCATCATTAATCAATAACAATACATGAATTACATTTCTCTCCTGTTTGCTTTTTGTTTATATACCACTGAAGTAAGAATAGTTTCCCCCGCTTCTTCTATCCATCTGTCTCGTAACCTTACATAGGCACCTTGTGCTCTTTTAAAATATAGATTAAACTTGGACTGTAAACCGATACGTTTAAAAAAAAAAAATCAGCATCAGATTTTACTGTCCTACTACAGCATTCACTAAAGTCCTACACCAACTTAACCTCAAATTCTCTCTTTGGCCTACTCTTGGATTCACTAAACTGTGACAAAAACTCCTTCAAATGTAAAGTTTTTCCATCTACTACTATAGCTAGTTTACAGTCATATCATTCTTAATCTTCAGCATTAAACCTTTAATAGCATTACCACAATCCTCATCATTCAAAACGGTCTGCAATGAACTTTCAGATTTTTTTTATCCTAACTTCTGGTATCAAGACAAGCTGTGTCACAAAATGATCTGTCAAAGGAGCACTAGAACTTGATACATCAGACACACACCTTATAATTTCAGGTGTTGCTCACCAGAAATCTACTCTGGATGCAGCTATCATTATGTTTTACCCATGAAAATTGGCTCAAATCTGTATTTCTGCCCTTCCAAACATATAGCACTCCGATATCAAACCAATTATCAGGTGTCAAATTTAAATCCCCAGCAATCCCCAGATGAAGATCCTTACATTCAGAAATATCATACGTCACTTTTAATAACAACAGTTTGTTTTGGTTACTATTATCGTATCCACAAATATTCATCAAAATAAAAAAGGCTCCTTCAACATAACAGCCAGCAAATGATCGTCCTCATCAGCGTTGAATGTAACTACCTTCACGGCACATTGGTTGACACATATGGCAACACCTCCAGACCGGATGGAGCCATGATTGAACAGAATTTTGTCTTCCCACTGGTTTGACCAGAAGATGGCATCACTCAAATCAGTTTCTTGTTAAAAAGATGAATGGGCCTTTTGCCCTTTACAAAATAGAAAATATGTTTGCTTCACAATGTCTTTTAAAACCCTAGTGTTCAATGAAATATAATAAAATACCTGGACATCTTCCATATGCCATCGCTGTACTGACATTTAATAAACTGTATGATCACCAGGCGGGTCCACTTCTCGTCCTTCTATCCCAGGCGATATACAGTGTCCGTGTAACAGTATAGACTTTACATCCGCCCCCTCGCCCCGACCTGGGCGCGAACCAGGGACGCTCTGCACTTGTCAACAGTCACCCTCGAAGCATTGTCACCCATCGCTCCACAAAAGCTGCGGCCCTTGCAGAGCAAGGGGAACCACTACTTCAAGGTCTCAGAGCAAGTAATAGGTGTACTAATTAGATAGGACAGGTTGTGGGAGGACATTATGAAAAGATTCTCCAGTTGTAGTTTTTAGAGAGGAAAACTATGAAGACAGACGTAGAGATAATAGTCAGGGCTGTGTAATTGTAATGTAATGAAACCTGTTTCTTTGTGATGATGTCTGTCCTCAGTTATGGAGAGCTGCGAAAGCTTGTCTGCAGATGAAGAGGTCCCAGTAAATGTCCCAAGAGACTGCTGGCACATCCTTGTATGTCATTGGTTGGATATGTACTTATGTTAGCAAATGTTGTATACAGAAATACAGTTAAAAGTCACACACAATGTACCGGTAGGCTACAAATGTATCACAACTGGATCAGGCCAATCCTGCTCCTAGAGGTATGCTGGGTGCGCAGTTGTCTGTTCCAGCACACCTGATTCAACTTAACAAACCTAATGAGTTATTGTATTATTGCTGGGCTGGAATAGATCAGAGAGTGGATCAGGGACTGGATCAAGGTTGGCCACCACTGGTATGGACAATTTTCTGTTCACCTGAAATGTTGCTCTAGTAATAATAGCCTAATTACTAAGCTGTCTTACATCTACAAACGAGTTAGCTTATTTGTGAATTTGGAAATTATAGGTTGATTCCTTCAATGACGATTCATTCAAGTGTTTAAACTTGTTTTAATTGTTAACTTCAAATATTATTCAAGAGGAATTGGTGTCAACGTTCATTAATCACAAATTACAATTTTGCAATGAAAAGGTGCAAAAGGGATCTGTCTCTAATTTGTCTGTTTCAGTGTTGCTTCCTCAAATTAACATGACCTTTGTGTCCAGGTGTGAGCTCTCCAATCTGTTTTATTTGATTGTGTTGGATTTGCATTAAACAATTTCATGTCAGAAAAATAATGGAGAAAATCTGGCTTATGGTTAGCCTCATATACATTATCTATCATTTTAAATTGAGAACATATCTCTGCTTCAGATGTACAATGACATTAGGCCAGTAATGCCATCATACAGTAGTCCTATGGCTGCATTGGTGACGCATGCCGTCATAATAAGCTGCAAAATGGTTTCACATGGCTGATATCCTGAGACAGAGTCTCCAGAGTTTCCAAATTCACTCTGTCTCAGGATATCAGCCATGTGAAACCATTTTGCAGCTTATTATGACGGCATGCGTCACCAATGCAGCCATAGGACTACTGTATGATGGGATTACTGGACTCATGGGCATGTGAAATGTACCCCTTGTCATTGTACATCTGAAGCAGATATATGTTCTCAATTTAAATAGATAGATCATGTATATGAGGCTAAGCATAAGCCAGATTTTCTCCATCATTTTTCTGACATGAAATTGTTTAATACAAATCCAACACTTGTATTGTAAGTACAGTACTGTACATGAAAATAAGCAGCTGACAATTTGTAGGCTAATAAAAAATGGCAAAAAGTAAAACAATGGGGCTCGTGGAGCGTGTTCATTCTACATGGAGGATTGCAGAGACTGTTAGTGTTGATGGTGGGTGAAGAGAGATTTGCACAATTTAGTCAACACATTCACAAAAGGTGGCTTTGATCACAGTTTGTGAGGTTTAGGTTGATTGATGTTCATAGCTAGCTAGCAGCACATGCAAACATTGTTGTGCACCCACCATCAACACCAAAAATCTCTGCAATCCTCATCTATGCCATTGACCTGATTTGGTCTTTGTATTCTAGCAAAGCGACATCATATAGAATTGGAAAACCAGAAGCAGCGATGATTGGCTTTCCTCCATCTTTTTTGGTTTTGCTTAAATAAAAAAATATTAAGTGGAACTATGTTTCAAGAATAAAAGATTTTCAAGCAAACATCTGCTCCTCACCTAATTGGTTACCGGCAGTGGTTGTGTGCAATTTTCATAAAGTAGAACTGAACTTTTTCTACCACTCCACTTGTTGGCATCTCGCTGCTCACCTCCCCACAATGCCCTGTGCCTTGCTCCGCATGCCCCTATTGAAAATGAATGGAGGCGGAACTTTGTCTGACGAATTTGTGCATTTGGAATTAGTTGTCAAAGTGAATTATTACATAATCAAAATGTGTTACAGACAAAATAATGAAATGGCTGTAAAAAAAAACTAGTGATAACTCGACTAGACTTGCTCTCAGAACGCAAGACTTGGACTTGACTCGAGAATCAATCCGTTCTACTTGGGACTCTACTTAAGACCATGTGACTTGAGACTTGAATGTGACTTGAATAATAGTGACTCAGTCCCACCTCCAACTACACTATGCAGCCAACGCCTCTGCCAATTGCACCATGCAGCCAACGCCTGGCTAGTTGGAGACACTATTTGTCAACCAATCTTAAAAGGATTTTTGGTTGACCCATGGGAACGTGACCAAAGACCTGACTTAAACAGGATGCAGAGATATTAAAGCTACAGGCAGAACAGGGGATACAAATGAAAGTGATATTTGACACCTTTCAGTTCATGTCAGAGCAGAAACTATAACATGAAGTCAAAGGAACTGTCCGTAGATCTCTGACATAGAATTGTGATGGGACATATCTGGGGAAGGGTATACAACAATTTCTAGCGGGTTGAACGTTTCCAAGAGCACAGTGGTCTCCAACATTGGGAAATGTAAAAAATATGGAACTACACAGTTTCTGCCTAGAGCTGGCCGTCCGACCAAACTGAGCAAGAAGGACCTTGGTCATGGAGGTCAACAGAGTTCCTTGGCTGAGATGGGAGAACCAGCCAGAAGGACAATAGTCTATTCAGCACTTCACCAATTTGGGAATTTATGGGAGAGTGGCCAGACGGAAGCCACTCCTGAGAAAAAGGCACACGACATGTCACGGAAGAAGAGCGGCGAGAAGGATCGGAGGACCAATATGCGGCGTGGTAAGTGTCCATGGTTTTAATAGGAAAACTCAAACATGAACACAACTACAAAACAAGAAACGTGAAAACCGAAAACAGTCCCATGTGGCACAAACACTGACACAGGAAACAATCACCCACAAAATACCCAAAGAATATGGTGCCTAAATATGGTTCCCAATCAGAGACAACGATAGACAGCGGCCTCTAATTGAGAACCAATCTAGGCAACCATAGACATACAATTTACCTAGACAGGTGACAGCCCCATAAAAATACAAAACTACCTAGAAAGGAAACAGCTCCATAAACATACAAAACTACCTAGAAAGGAAACAGCCCCATAAACATACAAAACTACCTAGAAAGGAAACAGCCCCCTAAAAATACAAAAACCCCCTGACAGTACACCCCCCAAAGGTGCGGACTCCCGGCCGCACACCTAAATCCATAGGGGAGGGTCTAGGTGGGCGTCTGTCCACGGTGGCAGCTCTGGCGCGGAACATGGACCCCACTCCACCATAGTCTTTGTCCGCTTTAGTCTCTTCCTAGGAACGGCGACCCTCACCGCCGACCTAGGATTGGCAACCCTACTAAATGACCCTACTGGACTGAGGGGCAGCTCCAGACTGAGGTAGCTCAGGACTGAGAGGTAGCTCAGGCTGGTTGACGGCTCTGGCAGCTTCTGGCTGAATGGCGGCTCTGGCGGATCCTGGCTGAATGGCGGCTCTGGCGGATCCTGGCTGAATGGCGGCTCTGGCGGATCCTGGCTGAATGGCGGCTCTGGCGGATCCTGGCTGAATGGCGGCTCTGGCGGATCCTGGCTGAATGGCGGCTCTGGCGGATCCTGGCAGACTGGCGGCTCTGGCGGACCCTGGCAGACTGGCGGCTCTGGCGGACCCTGGCAGACTGGCGGCTCTGGCGGATCCTGGCAGACTGGCGGCTCTGGCGGATCCTGGCAAACTGGCGGCTCTGGCGGATCCTGGCAAACTGGCGGCTCTGGCGGATCCTGGCAGACTGGCGGCTCTGGAGGATCCTGGCAGGCGGGAGACTCTAGCAGCTCTGGACAGGCGGGAGACTCTAGCAGCTCTGGACAGGCGGGAGACTCTAGCAGCTCTGGACAGGCGGGAGACTCTAGCAGCTCTGGACAGACGAGGCGCACTCGTGGTGCCGGTGCTGGTGGTACTGGGCCGAGGACACGCACTTCAGGGCGAGTGCGGGGAGGAGGAACAGGGAGTACTGGGCTCTGGACACGCACAGGAAGCCTGGTGCGGGGGGCTGCCACCGGAGGACTGGTGCGTGGAGGTGGCACTGGGTAGACCAGACCGTGCAGGCGCACTGGAGCTCTTGAGCACCGAGCCTGCCCAACCTTACCTGGTTGAATGCTCCCGGTCGCCCTGCTAGTGCGGCAAGGTGGAATAGCCCGCACTGGGCTGTGCAGGTGAACCGGGGTCACCATGCGTAAGGCTGGTGCCATGTACGCCGGCCCAAGGAGATGCACTGGAGACCAGATGCGTAGAGCCGGCTTCATGGCACTTGGCTCGATGCCCACTCTAGCCCGGCAGATACGAGGAGCTGGTATGTACCGCACCAGGCTATGCACCCGCACTGGGGACACCGTGCGCTCCACAGAACAACGCGGTGCCTGCCCGGTCTCTCTCGCTCTCTGGTAAGCACAGGAAGTTGGCGCAGGTTTCCTACCTGGCGTCGCCATTCTTCCTGTGTGCCACCCCCCAAGAAATTTTAGGGGCTGACTCTCGGGCTTCCTACCGCGCCGCCGTGCTCGTTTCTCCAACTCCATTCTCCTGTAACCCTCCTCACACTGCTCCAGCGAATCCCAGGCGGGCTCCGGCACTCTCCCTGAGACGACCGCCCACCTGTCTCTCTTTCCAAGTCGTATAGTCCAGATTTTGCTCCCAAATCCAATAATCCTGACATCGCTGCTCCTCCTGCCGCTGCCTGTCACCACGCCGCTTGGTCCTGTTGTGGTGGGTGATTCTGTCCACGTTTTTCCTCCTCTACATCTGAAGAAGAGAGGCGAGAAGGATCGGAGGACCAATATGCGGCGTGGTAAGTGTCCATGGTTTTAATAGGAAAACTCAAACATGAACACAACTACAAAACAAGAACCGTGAAAACCGAAAACAGTCCCATGTGGCACAAACACTGACACAGGAAACAATCACCCACAAAATACCCCAAAAATATGGCTGCCTAAATATGGTTCCCAATCAGAGACAACGATAGACAGCTGACTCTAATTGAGAACCAATCTAGGCAACCATAGACATACAATTTACCTAGACAGGTCACAGCCCCATAAACATACAAAACTACCTAGGAAGGAAACAGCCCCACAAAAATACAAAAACCCCTAGACAAGACTAAGCACATGAATCCCCCATGTCACACCCTGACCTAACCAACATAATAAAGAAAACAAAGATAACTAAGGCCAGGGCGTGACATGACAACACACCTGGAGTTTGTAAAAAGGACCGCGACAACACACCTGGAGTTTGTAAAAAGGAACGCGACAACACACCTGGAGTTTGTAAAAAGGCACACGACAACACACCTGGAGTTTTGTAAAAAGGCACACTACAACACACCTGGAGTTTGTAAAAAGGCACACGTCAACACACCTGGAGTTTGTAAAAAGGCACGCGACAACACACCTGGAGTTTGTAAAAGGCACGCGACAACACACCTGGAGTTTGTAAAAGGCACGCGACAACACACCTGGAGTTTGTAAAAAGGCACGCGACAACACACCTGGAGTTTGTAAAAAGGCACGCGACAACACACCTGGAGTTTTTGCGACAAAAAGGTTTGTAAAGGCACATGACAACACACCTGGAGTTTGTAAAAAGGCACATGACAACACACCTGGAGTTTGTAAAAAGGCACACGACAACACACCTGGAGTTTGTAAAAAGGCACGCGGACAACACACCTGGAGTTTGTAAAAAGGCACGCGACAACACACTTGGAGTTTGTAAAAAGGCACGCGACAACACACCTGGAGTTTGTAAAAAGGCACGCAAAAGACTGAGATCAAAAGCAAAAGGTTCTGTGGTCTGTTGAGACAAAAATATAACTCTTTGGCTTGAATGCAAAGTGCTATGTCTGGAGAAACAGCTCATACCCTGTCTAACGCCATCCCTGCAGTGAAGCATGATGCTATGGGGATGCTTTTTTATTTAAAAAAATTTGACCTCCTTTTCTCCCCAATTTCGTGGTATCCAATTGTTAGTAATTACTATCTTGTCTCATCGCTACAACTCCCTTACGGGCTCTGGAGAGACAAAGGTCGAAAGCCATGCGTCCTCCGAAACACAACCCGAAAGCCAGCCACACCAATGTGTCGGAGGAAACACCGTGCACCTGGCGACCTTGGTTAGCGTGCACTGCGCCCGACCCACCACAGGAGTCGCTGGTGCGCGATAAGACAAGGATATCCCTACCGGCCAAACCCTCTCTAACCCAGACGATGCTAGGCCAATTGTGCGTCGCCCCACGGACGTCCCGGTCACGGCCGGCTGCGACAGAGCCTGGGCGCGAATCCAGGGTCTCTGGTTTTAGCAGAGACTTTTAGCAGCATAGATTGGGAGACTGGTAAGGATAGAGGGAACAATGAATGGAGCCAAAATACAGGTAAATCCTTGATGAGGACCTGCTTCAGAGTGCCAACAACCTTAGACTGGGGCGAAGATTTCCAACAGGACAATGACCCCAATCATACAGCCAAAGAAATGCTGGAATGGCTTTGGAACAAGAATGTGAAAGTCATTGAAGCCCAGAGGTGAGGAGCAGATGTTAGCCCAGACTTGAATCCCATTGAAAAGACTTAAAGACTGTTTACCGCTGCTCCCAATCTAACTTAACAGAGCTTGAAAAATCTGCAACGAAGAATGTGCAAAATTCCTCAAATCCAGATGGGCAATCACTGATACAGACATACCCAAGGCGATTCAAATCTGTAATCGTCGCCTTCTACAAAGTATTGACTGAGGGGTGTGAATACTCACGTAAATGAGACATTTCTGTATTTCATTTTCAATAATTTTGCAAAAATGTCATGAAACATGTGTTCACCTTGTCATTATGGAATGTTGTGTGTAGATGGGTGAGAAAAAAATCTATGTAATCAATTTTGAATTCAGGCTGTAACACAACAAAATGTGGATTAATAGAGGGGTATGAATACTTTCTGAAGGCACTGTAAATGTCTTCTAGTCTCCTACACATAGGTTACTTTCTGTCCTTAAAACAAAAACTAAAATGAAATAATATGAAAATGAAATCTAAATGTTTTCATAAAACTTAAATTTAAAACTTAAACCTTCTATGCTCAGTTCAGCTGTTCCAGACGACTGTGTAACCTCTTTTTCCGTACCTGATGTGAGTAAGACCTTTAAACAGATTAACATTCGCAAGGTATTCCTTTTGTCCAGGTGGGTGAGGGCAGATGGAATACCAGGAAGCGTACTCAGAGCATGAGCGGACCAACTGGCAAGTGTCTACACTGACATTTACAACCTATACCTGACCCAGTCTTGTTTAAAACAGACCACCATAGTCAAAAATGCAAAAGGTAATCTGCCGAAATGACTATCGCCCCGTAGTACTCACATTTACTGTATAGCCATGAAATGCTTTGAAATGCTGGTCATGGCTCACATCAGCACCATCCTCCCAGACACCCTAGATGCCCCAACTGATCCACAGATGGCGCAATCTCTATTGCACACCACACTGCTCTCACCCACCTGGACAAAAGGAATACCTACTGTATGTAAGAATGCTGTTCATTGCCTATAGCTCAGCATTCAACACCATAGTCCCTTCCAAACTCATCACCAAGCTCAGGACCCTGGGACTGAACACATCTCTCTGCAACTGGATCCTGGAACTTCCTGACGTGCCGGAGCCAGGCTATGTAACAACTCATCTGCCACACTGATCATCAACACCTGGGCCCTTCAGGGGTGTGTGCTTAATCCCCTGATGTATTCTCTGTTAATCCACAACTGCGTGGGGATGCACGACTCCAACACCATCATCAAGTTTCTTGACAACACAACGGTAGTAGGACTGATCACATACGACAACGAGGCAGCTTATAGGGAGGAAGTCAGAGACCTGGCTGTGTAGTGCCAGGACAACAACGTCTCCCTCAATGTCAGCATGACAAAGGAGCTGATCGTGATTACAGGAAACGAAAGGGAAAGCACCCCCCACCCCCCACTCCCACCGACGGGGCTGTAGTGGAGTGGGTAGAGAGCTTCAACTTCCTCGGTGTCCACAGCACTAAGGAATTAACATGGTCCACACACCAAACACCGCTGAAGAGGGCAGAATAGCAACTCCTCCACCTCAAGAGGCTGAGGCATGGTCCCTCAGATCTTCTAAAAGTTCTACAGCTGCACCATTGAGAACATCTTGGCTGGCTGTATCACCGCTTGGTACGGCAACTTTATTGCTCTACATAGGATGATGAGTACGGACCAGACCTGTTTGTGGTATCATTCCACTCCTTGCCACTTCTTGCCACTCATGTAAAACATGAGTGGAATGATAGTAAAAACAGGTCTGATACCCATACTAGTAGAATGTCACCTGCGCAGGAAATGCAGCCTACTTGCCCGACTGGCTATTACCCAAAATGCTTTAGTTCCATCCCTAAACCTATGGGTAATTTACTGTAAGTAGGGACTGTTTCACTTGAGCCTTGCAGGCCTTAATGCTCAAAATCAGTTTTGTTTTCCAAATCCGTTTTGGAATACTGACAGTAAAAAAATCACTTAAGGGCAAATAAATCAGACACAAGCACATGACCAGGGATACGATTTGTACCTGATTTCAAACCACCTACAAAGGTGGTTTGAAATGTTTCTTGAAATATCTGATACCATGTGGATCTTGGTCACTTCAATCTGCCATTTTGAACAAGGCTTTACAGTTCTTTCTTTCTCTGTCACATACACTATTCTCCTTTATGTTCCTTATGTAACAGTATTGCTTCTGTCCCTCTCCTCGCCCCAACCTGGGCTTGAACCAGGGGCCCTCTGCACACAATCACCCTCGAAGCATCATTACCTATCGCTCCACAAAAGCCAACTACTTCAAGGTCTCAGAGTGGGTGACGCACCGCTAACTAGCTAGCCATTTCACACTGGTTACACCCACCCCACTTTGACCTCCTCCTTCTCCACAGCAACCAGTGATCCAGGTCAATAGCATCAATGTAACAGAGATGCTTTCATCCCTCTCCTTGCCCTGCACCCTGGGCTTGAATCAGGTACCTTCTGAATCAACTACTTCAAGGCCTCAGAGCGAGTGACGTCACTGAATGAAACGCTACTAGCGCATAACGCTATCAAGCTAGCCATTTCATACCGGTTACACTTAGTCATCACTTCTTCCTCCTCTCTTCCTCTGCACTCTCCTGTCTTCTTTCCTGTGGTCCATTATAGCTCAGTTAATAGAGCCTGCCACTTGGATAAAAGTGTCTGCTAAATGGCATCTATTATTTATATATAAATATATATATATCTTATTCTCGCTCCCTTGCACTAAACTTCAATCCCACACTTCCCTTCCCTATATTTTTACTCCTCCAAAAGCACCCCCCCTGCCCTCCCACAGGGGACCTGTCTTCCGCCCTGTCTCACCCCATATTGTTCCAGAAGTCAATGATTGTGTTTGACTAAACACCTGATGAAACAGGGGTCAATAATCCCTTATCCTTCAAGGCTCCTCACCGAATGGCACACTATTCACTATATAGTGCAATACTTTTGACCAGGGCCCATAGAGATCTGGTCAAAATTTGCGAGCTATGTAGGGAAGAGGATGCCATTTTGGACACAGCCCAGTGTAATAGGCAGCGTATAGGGCTCAAGCGGTTGGTTGGTGGGCCAGACAAGTCCCTGGGGATAAAATACAATCAGACAGAGCAAAATATGATCTGTGGGATCAGCAGGAGTCCTCCAATAATCCTATCAGGCTGTTAATTAGGTTTGGCAACAGAAACATGAGCTGGTCCCTGTGGAGTCATCATAGCTGACTGGAACTGAGCAGGATGACGGATCACAAACACATTGAAGTTGGAACTGTGACGACCTTCTGCCGTATTCTCTCGTTGTTCTTGTTTCCTTATTAGGATGCCGGTGGGCGGAGTTGGGAGGGTCGTCAGCTACATGGGAAACACCTGGGCCTGGTGTGTCTCAGGATAAATACACCACTTCCCCATTCATGGAAGAGACTCTCTCCATGCAGACACCTTTCTAGATTTTGTTGGGTATCTTGGTGGTTTATTGTCTATGTGTTAATTGCCTGTGTCTGCACTATATATTTAGCTTCAGTTTCTCGGTCACACGGGTGTGGCTCGTCAGCACACCTGTGGCGGGGGTGCCCGGCTCGTCAGAGCTCATACGCGGCTGGAGGGGGGGGGAGCAGGAGCGGGGGATGGAGGAAGAGGAGGGGAAGGAAGGACGCCTCATGAACAGAGTACAGGCCCAGAGGGGAAGGCCGCAAGGAAGGAGGAGCAAGAAGCGGCGGACGGAAGAGAGAAGGAAACGGAAGGCACGGGGATATGAGAACCGGGAATATAGGAGGGAAAAGCAGCGGAAGAAGGCAAGTGAGAGGAGGAGCATGAGAGAGAAGAAAGCGAGGGAGGGGTGGTGGAGAAGGAGACGGTGGAAGGGCAAGTGGAGGGGGAAGTGCCCTGGTGGAAGAGATGAGGGGTACGGTGGAGGAGCTGGCGGGGGGGGTGGTATCTCTCCAGTGCCGCCATCACCAAAGAAGAGAGTGAAGAGGAGGGTGCGATTGGCTGACAGTGAGAGAGAGGGATGGCCAAGAGAGCGATGGGGGTGGGAGAAACCTCTGGGTTGCTGCTGGTTTCCCTAGGCCCTCAACTCCTGTTGGGTGGGGACCCCTAACAAGGGCCAGGACTGGGTAGAGGAGGAGGTGGGGAGTTTTTGTTTGGGGACTCAGCCTCCCTATTTTTTTTTTCAAACCAGCTACAGCACTGGGGAGGGGGAGGAGTGTGGGGTTAGACCCAGGGTGCAGGGCACCCTGGTGCCAAACACTATTCCTGCATCCTGGGTTGGTGAGATGGAGGAAGAGGGGGGACGTCGGGAGTACAGATGGTGTTCTCACCGGTAGATATGGAGCAGGGGAGCATCGGGTGAGTCTCCTGTTTTTTTCTGTCTGGGTTTAGTATTTGAGTGAAATTTTTTATGTTTTTATTTTATTCTTTCATGGGGTCTAATTTTACTTTTGTTAGTTTAAATGTAAGGGGTTTAAGGGATTTTGTTAAGAGGAGGGCGGTATTTAGTTATTTGGAGGGTGTGCGGTATGATTTTTGTTTTTTACAGGAGGTTCACCTGAGGGATGGAGGGGATGCTAGTAGTTTTAAGAGGGAGTGGGACAAGGGGGAGTCGGTTTGGGGTATTGAGAGGGTGCACTCATCGGGGGTAGGGATTTTGTGTGGGCACAGGGAGGTAAAAGTGGAGGGTTCTTTTGTGGTGATGCAGGGGAGGGCTATGGGGGTGGATGTCACGATAAGGGATTGTAAATTTAGATTAGTGGTGGTGTATGGGCCACAGGTGGCGCCAGACAGGAGGGAGATGGTGGACTATCTGGCGCCCCTGTGGGTCACAAATACGAAATTAGTGATAGGGGGGGATTTTAATATAGATTTAGGAGTAGGGGGGGATAGGAGTGCAGGCGCCATCACCGGGCTAATGGCTTGCCATGGTCTGGTTGATGGTGGCCTGCACACTACTCCGAAAATGGCCGGTCCTACATGGCGCAACTCCAGGGGGGTTGCGTGGAGGCTTGACTATATTTTTTTATCCAGGTCTTTGGGGAAGTTGTCTGGGCGGTTGTTGCCTGTTTACTTTTCAGATCACGACGGGGTGCTCCTGCAGGTGGGGTCGCCAGTCTGCCTCTTCGGTAGGGGGTACTGGAAGTTAGATCGGGATGTGCTGGAGGAGCAGGCTTTCGTTGGCGCTTTTTTTGGTTTCTTTTGGAGGCTTGAAGGCCTCCGGTCCATGTGCGAGGGGGGTGTTAGAGTGGTGGGAATTAGTTAAGGTGAGGATTAGGGCTTTTATAATAGGGTATTGCAAGAGGAAAAAAAGGGAGGAAAGGAGGGAGGTGGATTGTATCCAAAGGTTAATCGAACTCGAGTACGAGGCAGGCAACCTCGTGGGTCGTTTGACTGGGAGAGATCCGCAACCCTAAAGGCGCAGGAGCGGAAGGCTCAAGCTTTCCTGGAGCGTGCGCATAGTGGCTTTCAAGAACACAATGAGACTTGTTCTGCTATGTTCTTTAAGTCGGTTAGGGCCAGACAGAGTAGGAAGGTAATGCATGGCGTTCGGGAAGAAAATGGTAGTATAGTTAGAAAACCAGAGGAAATGGTCAGGGTGACAACTGACCATTTCCAAGGTTTATTTAAGGAAAGGGAAATAGATGTAGAGCAGGGAAATGTGTTTTTAGAACACTTGTCCAGGCGGTTCCCGGAGGACGTTAGAGAAGTGATGGAGGCCCAGATCTCACTAGAAGAGGTTGAGAGCGCTCTTAGGAGGATGGGAAAAGTGAAGGTGCCTGGGATGGATGGGCTGCCGGCTGAGTTTTAACTCAAGTTTTGGGGTATACCTGGACCAGTGGTCCTCGAAGTCTTGAAGGCCATCCTTGAGACGGGGGTCAAATCAAATCAAATCAAATTTTATTTGTCACATACACATGGTTAGCAGATGTTAATGCGAGTGTAGCGAAATGCTTGTGCTTCTAGTTCCGACAATGCAGTAATAACCAACAAGTAATCTAGCTAACAATTCCAAAACTACTACCTTATAGACACAAGTGTAAGGGGATAAAGAATATGTACATAAAGATATATGAATGAGTGATGGTACAGAGCGGCATAGGCAAGATACAGTAGATGGTATTGAGTGCAGTATATACATATGAGATGAGTATGTAAACATTATATTAGGTAGCATTGTTTAAAGTGGCTAGTGATATATTTTACATCATTTCCCATCAATTCCCATTATTAAAGTGGCTGGAGTTGAGTCAGTGTGTTGGCAGCAGCCACTCAATGTTAGTGGTGGCTGTTTAAGTCTGATGGCCCGGGGGAATCAATGGCTGTTGGTGTGCTGTCACTTCTGTATAAGAAGGAGGAAGCAACAGACCTTGGCAACTGGCGGCCGTTGACCATGCTGTGCGTAGATTACAAGCTACTTGCAAAGGTTTTAGCAGACCGGTTGCGTACAGCCCTTCCCTACGTCGTCCATGAGGATCAGACGTGCGGGGTAGAGGGCCGCTCTATTAGATGGAACCTACAGTTATTCAGGGACTCCATTGCTTGAGTTGAAGATAGAGGTCTGCCTTTAATGGTAGCAGCGTTAGATCTTGCAGAAGCCTTTGATCGCATGAATAGATCTTTTCTATTCAGAGTGTTAGGTAGATTAGGATTTGGGGAGAAGTTCATAGGATGGATCCGTACATTATATGTCAGAGCGGGGTGCCGAGTTAGTGTAAATAGTCACTCGCCTGGGGTCAGGCAGGGGTGCCCACTCTCGGCTCTCCTCTTCGTTCTGTACATGGAGCCTCTGGGGGCTGCCATTAGGGCAGACACAGGGGTGGAAGGCTTGTTGATCCCTGGAAGTGGTGGGCTGCATGTTAAGATGATGCAGTACACCGACGACACTTCCTTGCTGCTGTGCAAGGACTCGTACCTGACAAGGTCCCTTGCCATCATTGGGGATTTCACCCGAGGGTCGGGATCGGTTCTGAACCATGCAAAGTCTTCCGCTAAGTTTTTCGGAAGATGGCGCGGTAGGACGGATGTGCCCGGGGGGTTATCTCTCTGTGAGGTGGGCCCTGAGGATTCTCGGGGTCCATTTTGAGACCTCCGGCTCAGCGACGCTGAACTGGAACATGGGTATCGCAGTGGTACGGAGAAAGCTAGCGATGTGGAGGGCTAGGTCTTTGTCTTTTATGGGCAAGGTCCTGGTCCTAAAGGTGGATGTGTTGCCGTCTCTTTTGTATTTGGCGTACATCTACCCATTGCCGGCTTGTCTGAGGAGGCCTCTAGTGAGGCTTGTGTTTCAGTTCATGTGGGGTGGCAGGTACGAGTGGGTCGCCAGGGCACGCATGCTCTGTCCCATCGGGGAGGGAGGTAGGGGGGTACCACATCTCCCCCTCAAACAAATTTTTGTTTCTTTCTTGTTACGGAGATTGCTCATCCAGTGGTGTTCTTCTCGGGTGTTCTTTCAGGCGAGAAGCGTAATGGTGTGGTCTAACATGGGTCCTCGGGCCGAACAGCTGCCGTGACACTTTGGCAATGCGGCCAAGTGGCTGCATGCGCACCCCGAGGTTGAAGTTGCCCGAGTAGGATTAGATCACAGGCACCTGTACGAGGAGGTCAGACAGGCAGGGAGTCACAGGCACCTGTAGTGGGCATCTCGGAAGTGGTCTGGGAGGGAGTGCAGGCGCGGGGTCTGGACAACAGGCTCAAGGACCTGAATTGGTTGAGCCTCCATAAGTGCTTGCCGGTACGTTCCATCATGTACCGGTATAATTTGATGCAATCCCCCACCTGTCCAAGATCCTCTTGTGGCAAGGAGGAGACTGTGCGCCATGTCTTTTGGGACTGTGCCTTTGCCGGAGTAGTATGAGCTAGGGCACGGGTGTTGTTAGGTTTGGTAAGGGGGGATTTTGTATTGACATGGGCCAGGTTAGAGAGAGGTGTAGGGAGAGCAAGAGGGACGGATAGGGACAGGTTTCTGCTCTGGCTTCTCATGAGTCTCTTTAAACGGGGGCTGTGGGAAGCCAGGCAGAACATGGTGAAGACAGGGAGAGATTGGGGGGTGGAAGGGATAGTGAGGAGGGTGGAAGGAGACTTGAGGGGGAGGATGAAGAGGGAGGAGAGGAAGAGGGGGCAGCATGCTGCCCGGGAGAGGTGGAAGGGGGGTTTAGGGCTGGGTTTCATTTAGATTTGTAAGGGGATAGATTAGGGACAGGGAGATAGGGAAAGGTAGTTTGTAGAATGACGGGGAGGGAAGATGCTCCCCCGAGGTTTTGTTTTGGGGTTTTTGTTTAGTTAAATTAAAATACCATTATTGGAGTATGAATGAAAATTATGAGTTGTAAAGAATGAATGGTATTGAACGTAATAAAACATATATTTTTTTTTAAATAAAAAATTCTTTGGTGGTTTTTGGTTGTTTGCTTTGGCACCTTTCAACACCCTGCATTATCACATTCATGCATGCAAAACACTCACTTACACTACTGATTACACACACCATTTACACACACCATTGTATATTGTACTTAGTTTACTTATTTAATAAATATATATTTTATTACTCCTTATCTCCACGTTGTCTCCCTTTTGTTACGGGCTTTGAGCCGGTTCGTGACAAGTGGGAGCTCGTCCTGTATCTTTGAACATATGGGTTGGGGAGAATGTGGACGTATGTTAAATTCTGTATGTGTTTGGTTTGTATATTTTGTTTGTTTGAGTTTGATAGGCCCAGTATTGGTTGCCTTTGTTGTTTGGTTTGTGTGCTGCGTTGGAGAGAGTATAATAGTTTGTTTCCATGCCCTGCCCAGCCTGGAAACTCTTGTTCTACTTGCTGTTGGGACATTGGTCTGAGGATGTGAATAAATCGGCTGTGTACCTCGGTTGGGAGATTTGGGTAGGATAGTGGAACTTGCTACCCGGAGCTATAGCCTTTTTCCCCTGATAGGCGTAGCGACGTGTTTCATTTTTGGAATATGCTGGGCATGGATAAATGTTTGTTATTTTTGTGTGGTGTCTGTGGACTGAGAAGTTGTCTCGGGGGCACATCCGTGGCTTGGTGGAATTTGCCAGCATGCTGGGGTGTTTTATTTCCTTGCCAGCGGGCTACAGTGAGAAAATTCCCTCCGCAAATCTGCATGAAGACTAGGGTTGAGTTATTGTAGGTTTTGGGGAAGCTCCGTATCTCATCTCTCTTCTGTGGTGCTCAGGGTGATTGTCATTTCTCGGGTTGTGGTCTGTGCTCAGCAGAGGGGTTGAGCAAGATTATTTACTTGTGACTATGGCGTCTTATGTAGACGAGTTCATTCGCTTTCCATCAGAGGAACTGTTAGAATTATGTACTAGGGAACAGTTGTTAAAGATCGCTGAACACTACAAGGTTGAATGATTGAAATTAGTGAAATTATGTTACGTTGGGAAGTGACTATGAATCGTTGGGAGTTGTTGAAAAAATTAAGGACCCTAATGTTCTTTTCGTTGGAGTTTGTAGCTGATGCGGTCTTTTGTGCCCTGTTCCTGAATGTTTACGTGACTGACCATTGTTTGGTGTTGTCATGTTCTATCTTTCCTGTCTGTTCCCTCCTGGTCTTGTGTTCTTCTTTCCTCTTAAACGTTGCTTCCTGTGCGCAAATTTGTACTTCCGGCGCCGACAGAGATGGCCGCCTCGCTTCGCGTTCCTAGGAAACTATGCAGTTTTTTGTTTTTTTACGTGTTATTTCTTACACTAGTACCCCAGGTCATCTTAGGTTTCTTTACATACAGCCGAGAAGAACTACTGAATATAAGATCAGCGTCAACTCACCATCAGTACGACCAAGAATATGTTTCTCGCGATGCGGATCCTGTGTTCTGCCTTACAACCAGTGTAACCGAGTGGATCACATGCAGCGACCAAAAAAAAAAACGACTCAGAAAAAGAGGGAAACGAAGCGGTCTTCTGGTCAGACTCCGGAGACGGGCACATCGTGCACCACTCCCTAGCATTCTTCTTGCCAATGTCCAGTCTCTTGACAACAAGGTTGATGAAATCCGAGCAAGGGTAGCATTCCAGAGGGACATCAGAGATTGTAACGTTCTTTGCTTCACGGAAACATGGCTAACTGGAGAGACGCAATCCGAAGCGGTGCAGCCAGCGGGTTTCTCCACGCATCGCGCCGACAGAAACAAACATCTTTCTGGTAAGAAGAGGGGCGGGGGCGTATGTCTTATGGCCAACGTGACATGGTGTGATGAAAGAAACATACAGGAACTCAAATCCTTCTGTTCACCTGATTTAGAATTCCTCACAATCAAATGTAGACCGCATTATCTACCAAGAGAATTCTCTTTGATTATAATCACAGCCGTATATATCCCCCCAAGCAGACACATCGATGGCTCTGAACGAACTTTATTTAACTCTCTGCAAACTGGAAACGATTTATCCGGAGGCTGCATTCATTGTAGCTGGGGATTTTAACAAGGCTAATCTGAAAACAAGACTCCTAAATTTTATCAGCATATCGATTGCGCAACCAGGGGTGGAAAGACCCTGGATCATTGTTACTCTAACTTCCGCGACGCATATAAGGCCCTGCCCCGCCCCCTTTCGGAAAAGCTGACCACGACTCCATTTTGTTGATCCCTGCCTACAGACAGAAACTAAAACAAGAAGCTCCCACGCTGAGGTCTGTCCAACGCTGGTCCGACCAAGCTGACTCCACACTCCAAGACTGCTTCCATCACGTGGACTGGGAGATGTTCCGTATTGCGTCAGACAACAACATTGACGAATACGCTGATTCGGTGTGCGAGTTCATTAGAACGTGCGTTGAAGATGTCGTTCCCATAGCAACGATTAAAACATTCCCTAACCAGAAACCGTGGATTGATGGCAGCATTCGTGTGAAACTGAAGGCACGAACCACTGCTTTTAATCAGGGCAAGGTGTCTGGTAACATGACTGAATACAAACAGTGCAGCTATTCCCTCCGCAAGGCTATCAAACAAGCTAAGCGCCAGTACAGAGACAAAGTAGAATCTCAATTCAACGGCTCAGACACAAGAGGTATGTGGCAGGGTCTACAGTCAATCACGGACTACAGGAAGAAACCCAGCCCAGTCACGGACCAGGATGTCTTGCTCCCAGGCAGACTAAATAACTTTTTTGCCCGCTTTGAGGACAATACAGTGCCACTGACACGGCCTGCAACGGAAACATGCGGTCTCTCCTTCACTGCAGCCGAAGTGAGTAAGACATTTAAACGTGTTAACCCTCGCAAGGCTGCAGGCCCAGACGGCATCCCCAGCCGCGCCCTCAGAGCATGCGCAGACCAGCTGGCCGGTGTGTTTACGGACATATTCAATCAATCCCTATACCAGTCTGCTGTTCCCACATGCTTCAAGAGGGCCACCATTGTTCCTGTTCCCAAGAAAGCTAAGGTAACTGAGCTAAACGACTACCGCCCCGTAGCACTCACATCCGTCATCATGAAGTGCTTTGAGAGACTAGTCAAGGACCATATCACCTCCACCCTACCTGACACCCTTGACCCACTCCAATTTGCTTACCGCCCAAATAGGTCCACAGACGATGCAATCTCAACCACACTGCACACTGCCCTAACCCATCTGGACAAGAGGAATACCTATGTGAGAATGCTGTTCATCGACTACAGCTCGGCATTCAACACCATAGTACCCTCCAAGCTCGTCATCAAGCTCGAGACCCTGGGTCTCGACCCCGCCCTGTGCAACTGGGTACTGGACTTCCTGACGGGCCGCCCCCAGGTGGTGAGGGTAGGCAACAACATCTCCTCCCCGCTGATCCTCAACACTGGGGCCCCACAAGGGTGCGTTCTGAGCCCTCTCCTGTACTCCCTGTTCACCCACGACTGCATGGCCATGCACGCCTCCAACTCAATCATCAAGTTTGCGGACGACACAACAGTGGTAGGCTTGATTACCAACAACGACGAGACGGCCTACAGGGAGGAGGTGAGGGCCCTCGGAGTGTGGTGTCAGGAAAATAACCTCACACTCAACGTCAACAAAACTAAGGAGATGATTGTGGACTTCAGGAAACAGCAGAGGGAACACCCCCATCCACATCGATGGAACAGTAGTGGAGAGGGTAGCAAGTTTTAAGTTCCTCGGCATACACATCACAGACAAACTGAATTGGTCCACTCACACAGACAGCATCGTGAGGAAGGCGCAGCAGCGCCTCTTCAACCTCAGGAGGCTGAAGAAATTCGGCTTGTCACCAAAAGCACTCACAAACTTCTACAGATGCACAATCGAGAGCATCCTGGCGGGCTGTATCACCGCCTGGTATGGCAACTGCACCGCCCTCAACCGTAAGGCTCTCCAGAGGGTAGTGAGGTCTGCACAACGCATCACCGGGGGCAAACTACCTGCCCTCCAGGACACCTACACCACCCGATGCTACAGGAAGGCCATAAAGATCATCAAGGACATCAACCATCCGAGCCACTGCCTGTTCACCCCGCTGCCATCCAGAAGGCGAGGTCAGTACAGGTGCATCAAAGCTGGGACCGAGAGACTGAAAAACAGCTTCTATCTCAAGGCCATCAGACTGTTAAACAGCCACCACTAACATTGAGTGGCTACTGCCAACACACTGTCAATGACACTGACTCTACTCCAGCCACTTTAATCATGGGAATTGATGGGAAATGATGTAAATGTATTGCTAGCCACTTTAAACAATGCTACCTTATATAATGTTACTTACCCTACATTGTTCATCTCATATGCATACGTTGATACTGTACTCTATATCATCGACTGCATCCTTATGTAATACATGTATCACTAGCCACTTTAACTATGCCACTTGGCTTACATACTTATCTCATATGTATATACTGTACTCGATATCATCTACTGTATCTTGCCTATGCTGCTCTGTACCATCACTCATTCATATATCCTTATGTACATATTCTTTATCCCCTTACACTGTGTATGACAGTAGTTTTTTTGGAATTGTTAGTTAGATTACTTGCTCCTTATTACTGCATTGTCGGAACTAGAAGCACAAGCATTTCGCTACACTCGCATTAACATCTGCTAACCATGTGTATGTGACAAATAAAATTTGATTTGATTTTGATTTGATTTGACAAAGGTTGCTGAGGTCTGGGGAGGAGGTTGGCTGGGGCAAGTGGAAGTGTGAACACGTAACCTCATAAATTTGGGGACGCAGAGGCTGTGTCAATTTGGGGACGCAGAGGTATGTTCCCACCGGTTTTATGGGGGGGAATGTGACGACCCTCCCACTCTGTCTGCCGTATTCTCTCTTTGTTCTTGTTTCCTTATTAGGATGCCGGTGGGCGGAGTTGGGAGGGTTGTCAGCTACATGGGAAACACCTGGGCCCGGTGTGTCCCAGGATAAATACACCACTTCCCCATTCATGGAAGAGACTCTCTCCATGCAGACACCTTTATAGATTTTTGTTGTGCATCTTGGTGGTTTTTGGTTGTTTGCTTTGGCACACTCACTTACACTACTGATTACACACACCATTGTATATTGTACTTAGTTTACTTTATTTAATATATATTTTGTTACTCCTTATCTCCACGTTGTCTCCCTTTTGTTACGGGCTTTGAGCCGGTTCGTGACAGAACACTACTTTGGATTGGACAGTGCCAGGTTAGAGTAAGGACATATTTCAGGTCTGAAGTAGTGTGACGTCTGAAGTAGTGTATAACTGAATTAAATGTATGTCTATGAACTCTTTTGGAGCTGGACAGGACACAGGCTGAACAGGACACCAACCCATTGAACAACACTATGCTGGATAGGACTGTGTCATCTATTAGACAAAATACAGAGCATTTGGAAAGTATTCAGACCCCTTGACTTTTTCCACATTTTGTTACGCTACAGCCTTATGTCGAATGTCCTTGAGTGGCCCAGCCAGAGCCTGGACTTAAAACGATCGATCATCTCTGGAGAGACCTGAAAATACCTGTGCAGTAACACTCCCCATTCAACCTGATTGAGCTTGATAGGGTCTGCAGAGATGAATGGGAGAAACTCCCCAGAAACAGGTGTCCCAGGTTTGTTGCGTCATACCCAAGATGACTTGAGGCTGTAATCGCTGCCAAAAGGTGCTTCAGCAAAGTACTAAGTAAAGGGTCTGAATACTTAAATGTGATATTTCAGTTTTTGCTTCGTCATTATGGCGTATTGTGTGTAGATTGATGAGGGAAAAACACAATTTAATCCATTTCAGAATAAGGCTGTATCGTAACAATGTGGAAAAAGGGGACTAAATGCTTTCCCGGATGCACTGCACATAAAATTCTACTTGTATTTAAAAGAAGAAAGTGCATCACCTGTTAGGATATGGAGAAAAAGGTCAACATCAGCTGTTCTTTGCTGTTATTATACATGAGGACATAACATCAATGATTGTGGTGAAAAAAAGGGGCCTTTTTACGATGATGAATTACGCCATTGAAAAGAAACCCAGCTGTTTGTGTTTCATAGATCAATTTGTGTCTGGCTTATTCATTATGCTACAGCACTATTCCCAAGTAGAGCGGAAACAGATCAGAAAGAGAACCAAATCAACCCATTTTATCCATCTCTTCCTCTTCTATGATACAACCCATTCATCATGCCATCAAGCCCTCATCTACGGCCTTTTCTTTATTGTAGCTGGTATATAAAAGCTGCCCTAATGACAAACCCTGTCTCTGTAGCGAGGAGAGCTGGGACAGTGTCTGTGTCTGAAATGGCACCCTATTCCATTTTATAGTGCACTACCCATTCTACAAAGCGCCGGTCAAAAGTAGTGCACTATTAAGGAAATAGGGTGCCATTTGGGATGCGGTCCTGGCCTTTTGGTTCCAGCCAAAATGATTGCTTGCGGGGCCTGTTCCAGCCAAAAGGATTGCTTGTGGGGCCTGTTCCAGCCAAAATGCACCATATTGAGTCACTTATGAGGATTAATGGACACAGTCTTATCATATGGACAGATAATTAAGATAAGGCCCTGTTGGGCTCTGGCCAAGTCTGTTTGGCTGCTCCACCAGGCCCGGGGATGACATTGTGACTGTAGCCAGAGGCAGGGGATGGAGGGATGGAGGGAGAAGAAATGAGGGAGAACACGCCAAAAACTAGCGCCAGCCAAAGCTGTGAAAATCCCTCTGATAAACACCACACACATAGAGAGACGATCACACACACACACACAGCTGTGTTAGAAAGAGTCAGGTCTTCACTGGTAAGTGGTAACACATTTGGCAAGGTGTTCAGAAGAGTGACACAGCAGCCTTCCTAATGAGTACACCTGTCTCAGTGTTTCTGTTCGTGTCCTTCTAGTCCCTTTAGTCATCAGTGTGTACAGCATCAGTTTGAGTGTTAATTCTCCCCTAGTGTTACAGTGAGGCCAAGGGTGCGTCCTAAATAGCACCCTATTCCCTACATAGGGCCCTATGGGTCTTGGTAAAAGTAGTGCACTAAAATATAGGTAATAGGGTACCGAATAGGATGCATCCATAGTCAATGAAGCCAATTCATCCAATTCATCAATGAAGCCAATTCATCTGTGTCTTCATGACAAAACATCTTCCTAACAAGCTGCTTCCCTGCGGCAGAGAAAATAGTTTTCATCCCTCACTACAGTCCCTGGTTCGATCCAGGCTGTATCACATCCGGTCGTGATTTGGGAGTCCCATAGGGCGGCGCACAATTGGCCCAGCGTCGTTCAGGTTTGGCCGGGGTAGGCAGTCGTTGTAAATAAGAATTTGTTCTTAATGGACTTGCCCAGTTAAATAAAGATTTTTTTTTTAAATGTAAAAAATAACAACTTCCACATCTGTCAAGTGTTGGTTGAAACACTTTTCAGTTCATTTAGAAAAATAACAAATTGTCTTCCCCACCTATTGTAAATTAAGGGCTCTAAACATTTTTAACTTGTTCTTCTAAATGAAGCTGTTTACCCTTGGAATGTAGAGACACGACAAGTACACCACTTAAGTGGTAGGATCCCTGCAGTGCCATGCTGAATAAAGCTTTGAAGAGGTGTGTGTGTGTGTGTGTGTGTGTGTGTGTGTGTGTGTGTGTGTGTGTGTGTGTGTGCATGTGTGTGTGTGTGTGTGTGCCAAGCAGTGCTGGGAGATGGAACAGGAAATACAAGAGACACAGGAGATGATAAGAGCAAGGCGACAGGAGAGAAGGAGGAAAGGAAATCTTAAATACAGATATGGTAGAGGGATGAGAGAGGGATGAATAAACCCCAGATAGGAATGAGTAATGATTGAATAGCCTTGTGTTTTCTGCAGGGGCATCAAAAATCTATTGCCTGCTCGGTATAGTCCCGAGGGGGGCTCGGGCCCCTGTATCGAAAGGTAAACACTTGAAACAGCTTTTTCTTAGAGCCATAATCATTATCTAAGAATACCTCCCGAGCTGTCTGTATCTTCCTCACTGTTTACATTTTTTTTTTAAAGAAACTAAATATGCTTCTTTGCATCTATGTTAAAATTTGGGTAAAAGATTGAAAGGAATGTGAGTCTTATTCAGTACATTTAGTAATTACCTGCTTTTCTAAAGTCTTCCAACCTTACCACAAGGCAAGCCATCTAAGATAGTTAGGCAGGCTGGCTACTTCAACTTGATTAAAGCTAGCTAAAGCTAACTTCATAACAGTGCTAGGTGGCTAGTAGTATTACAGAGAAACAACAACCCCAAAACATGTTTATTTTCTTTAATAAGGGACAAATCTGAGGGGGCACGTGCCCCTGTGACCCCTATGGGTATAAAGCCTTTGGTGGTCTGTAGGGAGATGATGTGCTTCCTTAACAGATAGTCGGTGTTGAAATCTTAAGCGTGTGAAAATCAAGTATCTCTGTGCACCTCTCTCCATTGTCTGTCATGTTGTCTTTTTCATTATCTTTATCTGATCCTTCCACAACCACTCTCTCTACATTACCCTATCTCTCATTTTCTCAAACAAAAAAAATTGGTCTATAATTTTCTTCCTTTTATTTCCTCTCCTCTCCTCCCCATTCCTCTGCTCTGCTCTCCTCTCTCCTCTCTATTGCTTTCTAGTTGAGCAGTAGGAGATGGTGAGGTGCTGTGTACTCCTGCCTTCCCACTGTGAGATATCACACATCCAATCTGCAGGTTCTCAGCAGGGGATCAAAGACTCCCTGCAGGCCTACAGGCAGGTGAAGATGCTTTAACTCCCCCTCGTCTCTCATCTCAGCCCTGTGGAGCCCTGTGAGCAGCAGGGTCAAACAAGCCTCCCCGTTAGGACGAAGCTGAAAGACGGGGGGAGTTAAATGTCTAAAGGCTTTTAACTTGACAACTCTCAGGAGCTCTAGAAGAGCGAAAAAACAAAACATGATTTAAAATGTTATCCCTTTTCAATTGGCTAGTGTCGACCAACTGAGGTCGGAAAATGCACAGCTCTCACACTTCAACTCTAAAAAAAGTAACTTTATCTAGGTTAAAATCATTGCTGGCAATAGCACTGTCTTTCGAAGAGTGCAGAGCCGATCCAGACTCAATGCATAGAGACTCGCTGTCAGACATGGCTCGCTCTCCTCAGAAATCAATCTCAGAGACATTAACATGCAGACATCACTGTAGAGATGTATAATTTAATTTCCCCATTGTAATGCCACTGTCCCTCCAGTGACTCTCTCTCCCTGTCTGGTATAGCGTGGAATCAGACACAATGTGAGGAGGTTAAACTTAGAAACAATCACTCACACAGATACATCTAAGCCCTAAGCTCCATCTCTCCTCTTTTCATCCCTCTCTCTCTTACTCTCTCTGTTTGTCTCTCCATCCCTTCTGTCTCTCCTCTCTCTCTGCCATTATCCCACATCTCTCTCTCTTGCTCTCTCACGCTCTCTCCCGCTCTCCCACTCCAACCCCCCTCATCCCCCTCACCCCCCTCATCTCTTTTTTTTTTTTTTTTTAGTTTGTCTGTCTCTTTGGCTGGAGATGATAGAGAAACGATTTGGAGTCTGCTCACGTCAGGGCGATTCTTTATCTCAGCGTGACACTGCTGTGCCTGCCTGCCTGTCTGTTCCTGGGGCGAGGGGAGCGAGGGATGGGGAAGAGGTGGAGACGGGGGGGATATCTCCTGTCCTCTAGTGACAGTGACAGTTATGACACTGACAGACTAGAGAGAGAGAGAGAGAGAGAGAGAGAGAGAGAGAGAGAGGGTGATAAAAGGAGAGAGTAAGAGAGTGATAGAGACACAGATGCACACTTTGAAAAGTTAGAGAAAGATTGGTTCTTTAAGAGAAAGATTGCTGCGTTGCTGAGCGAGATGATGAAAAATAAAGAAGATGATGAGAAAAGGGAGTGGAGATGAAGGTTATGATGGAGAGAGCAAAATAGAGAGAGAGAGAGAGAGAGAGAGAGGGAAAATGTAGAAGCCTTTGTGCGCAGAGATGGGAAGTATTTCTGTAAGATGTATTTGAAAGTATTTCAATTACTTTAGAGTATTTTATCATTTGTATTACACTGAAGTACACTCCAATGTACAGTACCACGTTTGGACACACCTACTCATTCAAGGGTTTTTCTTTATTTTTACTATTTTCTACATTGCAGAATAATAGTTAAGACACCAAAACAACGAAATAACTATGAAATAATCATATAGTAAGCAAAAAAGTGTTAAAAAAATCTGATTCTTCACAGTAGCCACCCTTTGCCTTGATGACAGCTTTGCACACTCTTGGCATTCTCCCAATGAGCTTCAACTGGAATGCTTTAACAAAAGTCTTGAAGGAGTTCCCACATATGCTGAGCAGTTGTTGGCTGCTTTTCCACTCTGCGATACAACTCATCCAAAACCCTCTCAATTGGGTTGCGGTCGGGTGATTGTGGAGGCCAGGTCATCTGATGCAGCACTCCATCACTCCTTCTTGGTCAAATAGTCCTTACACAGACTGGAGGTGTGTTTTGGGTCATTGTCCTGCTGAAAAACAAATGATAGTCCCAATAAGAGCAAACCATATGGGATGGCGTATCGCTGCAGAATTCTGTGGTAGCCATGCTGGATAAGTGTGCCTTGAATTCTAAACAAATCCCTGACAGTGTCACCAGCAAAGCACATCCACACCATCACACATCTTTCTCCATGCTTCACGGTGGAAACCACACATGCGGAGATCATCCGTTCATCTGCTCTGCATCTCACAAAGACATGGCGGTTGGAACCAGTAAATTCCCATTTGAACTCCAGACCAAAGGACAGATTTCCACCTGTCTAATGTCCAGTGTTTCTTGGCCAAAGCAAGTCTCATTTTCTTATTGGTGTCCTTTAGTAGGTCTCCTCTGAACAGTTGATGTTGAGATGTGTCTCTTACTTGAACTCTGTGAAACATTTATTTGGGCTGCAATCTGAGGTGCAGTGCAATCTGAGGTGCTAATGAATGTATCTTCTAAAGCAGAGGTAACTCTGGGTTTTCCTTTCCTATGGCGGTCCTCATGAGAGACAGTTTCATCATAGGGCTTGATGGTTTTTGCGACTTCACTTGAAGAAACTTTCAAAGTTCTTGACATTTTCCGGATTGACTGACCTTCATGTCTTAAAGTAATAATGGACTGTAGTTTTTCTTTGCTTATTTGAGCTGTTCTTCCCATAATATGGACTTGGTCTTTTACAAATTAGGCCTATCTTCTGTATACACCCCTACCTTGTCACAACACAACTGATTGGCTCAAACTCATTAAAAAGGAAAGAAATTCCACAAATGACCTTTTAACAAGGCACATCTGTTAATTGAAATGCATTCCAGGTGACTACCTCATGAAGTTGGTTGAGAGAATGCCAAAAGTGTGCAAAGCTGTCATCAAGGCAAAGGGTGGCTACTTTGAAGAATCTGAAATATAAAATATTTGTTATTATTTCAGAGTTTTGATGTCTTCATTATTATTTTACAATGTAGAAAATAGTAGAAATAAAGAAAAACCCTTGAATGAGTAGGTGTGTCCAAACTTTTGACTGGTACTGTATTTTTTAAGAACACAAGTTACTTTCATATAGCGGTTCATCCTTTTGTGGCCCCCTACATTGTTATCCGATGTCTGATGGCACTATGGTGTGATAAGAGCGTCTGTGAAATAAACAAAATATAAATGTACATGTTGATCTAATGAGTTCCGCCCCGTAACAAGGCCAATAATAATACCCAGTGTGCTTTGCAGTTCATTTTGGTATGTTCACATGTACATTTACATTTTGATCATTTAGCAGACAGTCTTATCCAGAGTGCATACAGTCAGTGCATTCAACTAAGGTAGATAAACAACAACATATCACAGTTATAGCAAGTAATACGTTGCTGTAACCTTTACTGAGAAGGTTGTTGTAACAGTTGTAGTATGAAGGAGAGGACAAAAGCCTAGCGTGGTAAGTGTTCATCTTGGTTTTTAATAAGAATAGTGAACACTGAAACAAAAACAATAAAACGACAAACGAACAGTCCTGGGGACCCTAGCCACGGGTCCCGAATGGACGGGAGATTCCGGCAACACGGGACAGGCGGGAGACTCCGGCAGCTCCAGAGTGAAGGGCGATTCCGGCAGTGCCGTAGTGAAGGGCGATTCCGGTAGCACCGGAGTAACGAACGGCTCTAGCAGCTCCTGACTGACAGGCGGCTCTGGCCGCTCCTGACTGACGGGCGGCTCTGGCAGCTCCTGACTGACGGGCGGCTCTGGCAGCTCCTGACTGACGGGCGGCTCTGGCAGCTCCTGACTGACGGGCGGCTCTGGCAGCTCCCGACTGACGGATGGCTCTGGCAGCTCAGGTCAGACGGGCGGCTCTGGCAGCTCCCGACTGACGGATGGCTCTGGCAGCTCAGGTCAGACGGGCGGCTCTGGCAGCTCAGGACAGACGGGCAGCTCAGGACAGACGGGCAGCTCTGGCAGCTCAGGACAGTCGGGCGGCTCTGGCAGCTCAGGACAGACGGGCGGCTCTGGCAGCTCAGGACAGACGGGTGGCTCTGGCAGCTCAGGACAGACGGGCGGCTCTGGCAGCGCTGGACAGGAGGGAGACTCTGGCAGCTCAGGACAGACGGGAGACTCTGGCAGCGCTGAGCAGGCGGGAGCACCTGTAGGGAGTAGACGGAGAGACAGCCTGGTGCAGGGGGCTGCCACCGGAGGGCTGGTGCGTGGAGGAGGCACCGGATAGACCGGACCGTGGAGGCGCACAAGAGGTCTCGAACACCGAGCCTGCACAACCCTACCTGGCTGGATCCTCCCCGTAGCCAGGCCAGTGTGGCGAGGTGGAATAGCCATGTACCCCGGCCCGAGGAGACGCACTGGAGACCAGATGCGCTGAGCCGGCTTCATGGCACCTGGTTTAATGCCTACTCTAGCCCGGCCGATACGAGGCGCTGCTATGTAACATGCCGGGCTATGCCTGTGCACCGGGGACACCGTGCGCCTCACGGCATAACACGGTGCCTGCCCGGTCCACCTCTCTCAACGGTAAGCACTGGGAGTTTGCTCAGGTCTCCTACCTGACTTCACCACACTCCCCGTGTGCCTCCCCCCCAATACATTTTGCCTCTCGTCCCAGCCGCGCTGCCGTGCTAGCTCCTCATAATGCCACCTCTCGGCTTTCTCTGCCTTGGGGCGGCAATATTCCCCAGCCTGTGCCCAGGGTCCCTTGCCGTCTAATATCTCCTCCCAAGTCCAGTTCTCCAGGTATCGCTGCCTCTCGTCACCACGCTGCTTGATCCTTTCTTGGTGGGTGATTCTGTAACGGCCGTCGTATGAAGGAGAGGACCAAAGCGCAGCGTGGTAAGTGTTCATCTTGGTTTTTAATAAGAATAGTGAACACTGAAACAAAAACAATAAAACGACAAACAAACAGTCCTGAACGGTGAAATAAAACACAGAACAGAAAATAATCACCCACGAAACACTGGTGGGAAAAGGCTACCTAAGTATGATTCTCAATCAGAGACAACTAACGACACCTGCCTCTGATTGAGAATCATACCAGGCCAAACGCAAAACACAACATAGAAAAACAAACATAGACAACCCACCCAACTCACGCCCTGACCATACTAAAACAAAGACATAACAAAAGAACTAAGGTCAGAATGTGACAGTTGTTGCTGTTCGGGCCACCTATTTACAAATGTCTTTCATGTGTTTTATGTTTTAAAATACAGTATTTTAATTTTAATATTTGAATTAAATACATTTCAAAATACAAGTATTTTGTAGTTTATTTTGATACCTTGATCTTTATGGTATGTTTTAATGGTATTTTGTTGGTAATTTATGCCCATCCTTGATTGTGAGGTTGTCAGAGAGAGCTTGATGGATAAATGAATGACCAGCTAGGAGACAGACAGAAGGGTTGGAGAAAGTGAGAGAAAGGGAGAATAGATATTGATTATGATTATCAGGTCAGTGAGAGAGGGAGAGAGAGGTCACGACAGAAGGGGAGGGTGAGTCCAGTCCACCTAGTAAAGGAGAGGAAATCAGTGACATTATAAACTTCTCTGTCTTCATCCAATCTCTGGCTACCATATTATTCTAAGTGTTCCGCCGGCCTCCAACTTGCCAACTCAGGTGTGTATTTTACCTTCCCTAGAAAATATCCTCCACTACTTCTTACCTCCCACCCACTGGCTGAGTACATACATGATTACCATGACAACTTTACCTTCACACACTTCAATGCATCCCTGATACATCCTTGAAAAGGTACAGTAATGTCCTTGAGAACATGAGGTAGAATGAACATCCCCATTTTATGCAGTACAGGGAGAGGAATAAACTAGAGAGCATTGAGTCCACAAACTAGACTAGATCATAAAGTCCCTAAGCCAGGACAATATCAAACACTGTACATGTTTTTATTGTTAAACAAGTTTTACAACAAAACCCTCTCTTTAACTTTCTATTCTCTCTTTATCACTCTCCCATTCTCTCTTTCCCCATTCCCCTCTCTCTCCCCATCTCTCTGTCAGTGCTGAATCACTATTCAAGGTCAGTCTCTATATTCTGTTAAAGTATCATGCTGTGTTGTGACATACTGGTGCGCACGCGTGCACACACACACACACACACACACACACACACACACACACACACACACACACACACACACACACACACACACACACACACACACACACACACACACACACACACACACACACACACACACATGCTCCATGCTCTCCCCCAGTCCCTCCATTAAGGAGCAGTCGCTATTAGCCTCTTAGCCATAGATTCTGTGGACCTCAGGTCTGAGGCAATTTGAGTGTTACATGTAATACTGTAACATCTGTCACTCAACCTTGGACGTGCCAGACCATTGTCATGTGCACAATGTAGCATTAGGGTGCAAAGTAGCAAAACTAAAAACAAGCTTTTTTTATTGGATAAGTACAGATAGAGCCTTCATATTTCAGTATTTCTTCTTACGTTTAGTGTCTCTTCAACACAACCCATAGCATCAGCCAGATCAAGACAGCCCCGATACAAGTAGCATGTACCATCTCAGCTTTCCTACACCCGAAAAAGAGGGTTCTTCAAGGGTTCTTTGGGAAGGGTTCTATGTGGAACCATAATGACTCAAATAACTCTTCAAGGGTTCTTTACAGTTCACAAAAGGGTTCTGTGCTCTTTTAGTAATAATACAAATGTAGGGGAGGTGTCTTATTAGAATATTTTAGGGTGTGGTTTGCGTACAGTTATTTTTGTGCAACCGTAAGTGAGAGTGTCATTCCAGTTTATGTAATGTGTTGTGTTATGGAATCAAATATTATATGTGACTATGGCTGGTAGTAGTGTTTTATTAAAGACTCCCAAAAGGTCTTATTTAAATGAGTCAGTGGTTCTCAATTCCCTCTTTTTTAGAGGCAGCTCCTTTGTTTCAACTTGTCAATTAACACAATAATACCTCTGGAATTGTAAAAATATAATAGGGCTGACCTTAACAAAAAACTGTATGGTTCTTCAAAAGGATCTACAAAGAACATTTTGGATTGAAAAAAGTTCTTTATAAAAACCCCAAAATACATTAAGTACCTAAATAAATTGTTCTATATAGCCTTAAAAAGCATTGTGACCATAGCGGAACCCATTTCTGGTGCTATGTAGAACCCTTTTTTGGTGTTTCTTTATTAAACCTTAGGAAATGGTTATTTATAGCACCATACAGGTTCCATTTAGAACCTTATGAGCATGGTTCTTTATTGAACCTTCAGGAAAGGGTTATGTATAGCACAAAAAAGGGTTCCGCTATGGTTACAAGCCAAAGATATCTGATACTATTTAGAAGAAAAAATGTTTGTGTATACGATACAATGCCATATACTTTGTATATTTCGGGTGTATATTGTGCCCCCCCCTCCTCTTACTCTCTCCCACCACAGGTTTTACAACGATTACAAATTCCTGGTAGAAACTCTCAGTATTGAGGAAGAGAGCCTATGGAGAACAAAGCCATTCTCCTTGTCAAAACTGCTAATCCGAAAATGGGAGAATTAAACCATAGTTACATTTTTGAGAATGGTCCGTGGACACTTAAGGGCAGTCATGTCGAGTTTGTTTCATTTGGTGACCTCATGAAGGACAGGAGACACACATTACTGTTTCTTTGTTTGTATAAACTTCTCAATTATGGGGTT
The DNA here is from genome assembly GCF_018296145.1 of Oncorhynchus tshawytscha. NCBI lineage: Eukaryota > Metazoa > Chordata > Actinopteri > Salmoniformes > Salmonidae > Oncorhynchus > Oncorhynchus tshawytscha. Next base: position 18,848,749 of record NC_056439.1, read on the forward strand.
TACATCTAAATGTTGTGAAGCATACACTTCTCAAAAAAATAAAGGGAACACTAAAATAACACATCCTAGATCTGCATGAATGAAATATTCTTATTAAATACTTTCTTCTTTACATAGTTGAATGTGCTGACAACAAAATCACACAAAAATTATCAATGGAAATCAAATTTATCAACCCATGGATGTCTGGATTTGGAGTCACACTCAAAATGAATGTGGAAAAAAACACTACAGGCTGATCCAACTTTGATGCAATGTCCTTAAAACAAGTCAAAATGAGGCTCTGTCGTGTGTGTGGCCTCCACGTGCCCGTATGACCTCCCTACAACGCCTGGGCATGCTCCTGATGAGGTGGCGGATGGTCTCCTGAGGGATCTCCTCCCAGACCTGGACTAACGCATCCGCCAACTCCTGGACAGTCTGTGGTGCAACGTGGCGTTGGTGGATGGAGCGAGACATGATGTCCCAGATGTGCTCAATTGGTTTCAGGTCTGGGGAACGAGCGGGCCAGTCCATAGCATCAATGCCTTCCTCTTGCAGGAACTGCTGACACACTCCAGCCACATGAGGTCTAGCATTGTCTTTCATTACGAGGAACCCAGGGCCAACCGCACCAGCATATGGTCTCACAAGGGGTCTGAGGATCTCATCTCGGTACCTAATGGCAGTCAGGCTACATCTGGCGAGGATGTGGCAGGCAGCAGAACGTTCTCCACGGCATCTCCAGACTGTCACGTCTGTCACATGTGCTCAGTGTGAACCTGCTTTCCGCCAGTGGCGAATTTGCCATCTTGGTGTTCTCTGGCAAATGAAAAACGTCCTGCACGGTGTTGGGCTGTAAGCACAACCCCCACCTGTGGACGTCGGGCCCTCATACCACCCTCATGGAGTCTGTTTCTGACCGTTTGAGCAGACACATGCACATTTGTGGCCTGCTGGAGGTCATTTTGCAGGGCTCTGGCAGTGCTCCTCCTGCTCCTCCTCGCACAAAGGCGGAGGTAGAGGTCCTGCTGCTGGGTTGTTGCCCTCCTACGGCCTCCTCCACGTCTCCTGATGTACTGGCCTGTCTCCTGGTAGCACCTCCATGCTCTGGACACTACGCTGACAGACACAGCAAACCTTCTTGCCACAGCTCGCATTGATGTGTCATCCTGGATGAGCTGCACTACCTGAGCCACTTGTGTGGGTTGTAGACTCCGTCTCATGCTACCACTAGAGTGAAAGCACCGCCAGCATTCAAAAGTGACCAAAACATCAGCCAGGAAGCATAGGAACTGAGAAGTGGTCTGTGGTCCCCACCTGCAGAACCACTCCTTTATTGGGGGTGTCTTGCTAATTGCCTATAATTTCCACCTGTTGTCTATTCCATTTGCACAACAGCATGTGAAATTTATTGTCAATCAGTGTTGCTTCCTAAGTGGACAGTTTGATTTCACAGAAGTGTGATTGACTTGGAGTTACATTGTGTTGTTTAAGTGTTCCATTTATTTTTTTTGAGCAGTGTATATGATTACACATGAAACTATTTGTGAATGTCACGCCTTGGTCTTAGTATTTTGTGTTTTCTTTAATTATTTGTTCAGGCCAGGGTGTGACATGGGTTTATTGTGTTGTCGTATTGGGGTTTTTGTAGGCATTGGGATTGTGGCTGATTAGGGGTGTGTCTAGCATAGGCTTGGCTGCCTGAGGCGGTTCTCAATCAGAGTCAGGTGATTCTCGTTGTCTCTGATTGGGAACCATATTTAGGTAGCCTGGGTTTCACTGTGTATTTTGTGGGTGATTGTTCCTGTCTCTGTGTAGTGTTCACCAGATAGGCTGTAATTAGGTTTTCACGTTTCGTTTGTTGTTTTTTGTATTTATTTAGTTATTTCATGTATCGCTATTTTTTCATTAAAGAACATGAGTAACCACCACGCTGCATTTTGGTCCGACTCACCTTCAACAGACGAACGCCGTTACAGTGAAAAGATTAAATGTGATGTTAGCCTTCTAAATGCGAGTATGGGTTTTCAAATGAAGATTAACTAGTCACGACCCCGTGAGTACAGACATTTACATCGGCGTCATGGAACTTCTTCCAGAGAGTATAAAACCACCGGTAAGCCGGACGTCTCGAATGGTTAGGAAGATCAGAAAACATGAAGTGGTAGCTACATGTTGAAATGGTTGGCATCTCCACAAGAGTCAAAAACACAGGGACAAGGTCCCCACATTAAAACTGCTAAGAAATCTACTAAATAAAGAACAATTATTCAGACTGCAGCTTGCTTAAATACTGGTAAATAAGTCTGGTAAATGCATCCGATGTAACTACATTTCCGAATTGGACTCTGAAGTATCCATTATAACAACCTACAACTCAGAAGGACTCTGATCTCTGGTGGATACACCAGAGGTTTTCTGTCGACCGACCATCCAGCAGAGAGACCGGCGATCGCAGAGGGACAGCCAAAACATACACTCGTAAATATGTACATTTCTTCAATTTATTTTCAAATGAGCGGTTGTTCATGTTCAAAGTATTAGCAATTTCTATGAGTGTAGTTATCCTCTATGATTTTCCCGCTCTTGAACGGTCTCCAATCCCTTTCCTTTGTCTACCAAGCTGTCATATCAGTTTCGTCTCCCAAGGACTTTTTCTTTGTATCATGTAGTAACCAATGTATGACCTATTGTGTGCGTATTTATGTAATTCTGTGATTGATTAAGTTAGTAAATAAATAATTAAGCCAATTTGTATATCGCTGATTCATGATTCTATGCCAGGGTTTGTGCAGATATCCGTGGGTTTGCTACATTCAGTAATGAGACTGATGAGGTAAAATTCTGAATATCTGAAGAGTTATATTCGGGAAATTGACACTCTATAAGCAACATTTTCCGTGGTGCCCCGACTTCCTAGTTAATTAAAGTTACATCATTAGTTGAATCACTTAATTCAATTACACATAGAAAATTGATTTGATAATATACCGTCTTCACATTTAATGATAGTCAACGCTACGACAACTTTATTGTCCATTTACATGGAAATTCATTCTGTGACATCAGCATACAAATACACAAACACAACACAATATATTAAATGCAGTACGGAAAAGTGGAAAGTTAGTACTCAAGTCAAACGTTTACATTTCCACATATTCAAAGTCTCTGCAGCCAATACTGTCCGACCGTGTATTGGTCCTGCATCTCTCCTAAGTCCCACTATTCAGCAGCCTGATGGCTGATGGAATAACACTTGCCTTGCACATATTCTTACTGAACAGTGGGAGCCTTCATCTTCTACCGGAGGTGAAGCAGCTCAAAACATTGGGCAAGATTGTGTGTGGGGTCATCGATGATGCGTTTGACCATGTCCCTTGCCTGTTTATCATAAAGGCCCTGAAGCCCCCTGCACTGTGTATTTGTCAATGTTATTCTCAGAGGCTACACGGAACATATCCCAGCCCACATGATCAAAACAATCTTGAAGCATGGATTCCGATTGGTCAGACCATTGTTGAATAGACCTTAGCACGGGTATTTCCTGTTTGAGTTTCTGCCTATAGGGGCAGCAGGTAGCCTAGTGGTTAAGAGTGTTGGACTAGTAACCGAAAGGTTGCAAGATCAAATCCCTGAGTTGATAAGGTAAAAATCCATCCTTCTACCCCTGGACAAGGCAGTTAACCCACTGTTCCTAGACCATCATTGAAAATAAGAATTTGTTCTTAACTGACTTGCCTAGTTAAATAAAGGTCAAATAAAAACATCTAGGATGGGAGGAGCAAAATGGAGTTGTGATCTGATTTGCCTGAAGGGAGGGTGGGGGAGTAGGGATACTCTTATTAGCCACTGACATCCCACTGTACCAGGCCTGGAAACAGAAAGTCAGCACACTCTCTATATATCACTTAGAGAATGTCTGGGTGTAGTACCTTACCATTGCACGTGCAACCTGCAGCAGAGCACAGAGCCACTGATCAGCTTTACATGCAGTGGTCACATATGTAAAAAATAACCCTACAATGTGCCTATTTCATTTACTATCCAAAAAGCAGTCAAACTGTCTAAATAATTCATATTTTGAACCACAACCGCAGTACTATTGAGCGGTAAGAATGTGATGGTGATGCTGTTGTCATGGGAACTAATGTCGACATGGGTCATGTCCCGACACATACAGGGATAAAATAGCTCTGTGATTGAGCTGTGTGTGTGTATGTGTGTGTGTGTGTGTGTGTGTGTGTGTGTGTGTGTGTGTGTGTGTGTGTGTGTGTGCGCATGCCTATGCCCTGCATGCACGTGGAGTTTGTCTCTTGCTGTAGTTCAGCCACAGGAATGTATTGATTGAGTGTTCAGAGAGGGGTCCTGTTAGCCATCATGGCAGCATGTTGCCTCGGGGGATATCTACACACACTGAATCGGAAATCGGACATGTCAACTATGTTATATACTGTACTAGACCCGCCAGCCCTATACAGAATAACAGTTCATTAGTAAACATCCATCGTATACTACTGCTACCTATCACACACCTATTTGGTAACAATTTATAATTATGTTCGCTTGTGAGGTGTATAAATACTTAAAATGTTTATAAATGTAATGCCCTGACCGGAGTATTCTTTGTTTTCTTTATATATTTTGGTTAGGTCAGGGTGTGACATGGGTGATGTATGTGTTTTTGTACTGTCTCGGTGTTTTGTAGGTTTATGGGGTTGTTTACCATCTAAGTGTTTATGTATGTCTAATGGTTGCCTAGATTGGTTCTCAATTAGAGGCAGCTGTTTATCGTTGTCTCTGATTGGGAACCATATTTAGGCAGCCATCTTCTTTGGGTATTTCGTGGGTTATTGTCTTTGTGAAGTTGCCTGTGTCTGCACTCGTTGTCATAGCGTCACGTTTTTTTTTGTTTTAGTGTTCTTTGTGTTTTTTCGTCATTCAATAAAATAATGGATTCACACCACGCTGCGCTTTGGCCTACTCCATACGACGATCGTGACAATAAATGTTTACAAATAATGAAATACTTATTTATTAATAGTTTATAAATAGTTTATTCATGATAGTTACTAAAAAGTGTTACCAACTATTTCCTTACTGGCTACCTATGACAAAACTATTTCTTTACATGTTGCCAAACTTGGTTAAGTGGGTTAATGATACCAGATTCACACAATAGGGCCGACCCAAACCATATTGTGCTGGCTTGGATATTTTATTTTCCGATTGGCCTTTCCAGCACGGTTCCATCAACTGTAGTTGATGCGTAAACCAGGCCAGCACAATACAGCTTGGCCTGGCTTCACTCAGCTTGGCTTAGTATATAAAGGGTTAACGTTTATTCGCGGACTGAGAATGAGACAGTGAAAGAGTAACATAATGACACAGTGAGAGGTAGCCTGGCTCAGTGGTTTTCTAACATCTCCCCGGGACCCCCCGACGATTCACAATTTTGTTGTAGCTCTGAATTAGCTCACCTGATTCACAGGCTTGATGATTAAGCTACCTAACAAGTTGAATCAGGTGTGCTAGCTGTAAAATAGTTCAAATAAATTAAATGGCTGGGGGTCAAAAACCCCTGGCCTAGCTGATTGCTATATGTGCGAAGGATGTCTTTAATTTAGTGTCTTAAAGTAACTATCAAGTGAAAATCTCACTTTTAAAAGTTAACATTCTGTTAACTCAAATAATGTTGTCGACTCATCCTATACTCGTATTTGTGGCCAGAACATAAATTGGAGGGGGACAAAATACTTTCAAAAACTCAACCAGTCCGTTTAAAATATGGTTGCTATTTCCTCAAAGAGCATGACGTCATCCAGCTGAGGAGGATGAGCTGGCAAATCAGTGGTCTATTCGCATTCATATTTTTATGACTACTATATTCTCCCACAACATTCTGTTTTTGGGCTATGCCCACACAATCCCAAAACAGAAAAGCTGCTTCTTAACATAGTAAATTACAATGTTTTGGAAGGGAAACTATTTCACTCATATTGAAATTATAGGTCATGAACTCATCAAAAAAAATAAACGTCCTCTCACTGTCAACTGCGTTTATTTTCAGCAAACTTAACATGTGTAAATATTTGTATGAACATAACAAGATTCAACAACTGAGACATAAACTGAACAAGTTCCACAGACATGTGACTAACAGAAATGGAATAATGTGTCCGTGAACAAGGGGGGGGTCAAAATCAAAAGTAACAGTCAGTATCTGGTGTGGTCACCAGCTGCATTAAGTACTGCAGTGAATCTCCTCCTCATGGACTGCTCCAGATTTGCCAGTTCTTACTGTGAGATGTTAGCCCACTCTACCACCAAGGCACCTGCAAGTTCCCTGACATTTCTGGGGTGATTGGCCCTAGCCCTCACCCTCCGATCCAACAGGTCCCAGGGATTGAGATCCGGGCTCTTCGCTGACCATGGCAGAACACTGACATTTCTATCTTGCAGGAAATCACGCACAGAACAAGCAGTATGGCTGGTGGCATTGTCATGCTGGAGGGTCATGTCAGGATGAGCCTGCAGGAAGGGTACCACATAAGGGAGGAGGATGTCTTCCCTGTAACGCACAGAGTTGAGATTGCCTGCAATGACAACAAACTCAGTCTGATGATGCTGTGACACACCACCCCAGAACATGACGGACCCTCCACATCCAAATCGATCCCGCTCCAGAGTACAGGCCTTGATGTAATGCTCATTCCTTCGACGATAAACGAGAATCCGACCATCACCCTTGGTGAGACAAAACTGCGACTCGTCAGTGAAGAGCACTTTTTGCCAGTCCTGTTTGGTCCTGCGACGGTGGGTTTGTGCCCATAGGCGACGTTGCTGCCGGTGATATCTGGTGAGGACCTGCCTTACAGAAGGCCTACAAGCCCTCAATCCAGCCTCTCTCAGCCTATTACGGACAGTCTGAGCACTGATGGAGGGATTGTGCGTTCCTGGTGTAACTCGGGCAGTTGTTGTTATCATCCTGTACCTGTCCTGCAGGTGTGATGTTCGGATGTACCGATCCTGTGCAGGTGTTGCTACACGTGGTCTGCTGTCCGTCCTGTCTCCCTGTAGCGCTGTCTTTGGTGTCTCACAGTACGGACATTGCAATTTATTGCCCTGGCCACATCTGCAGTCCTCATGCCTCTTTGCAGCATGCCTAAGGCATGTTCACGCAGATGAGCAGGGACCCTGGGCATCTTTCTTTTGGTGTTTTTCAGAGTCAGTAGAAAGGCCGCTTTAGTGTTCTAAGTTTTTGATAACTGTGACCTTAATTGCCTACCTTCTGTAAGCTATTAGTGTCTTAACGACCGTTCCACAGGTGCATGTTCATTAATTGTTTATGGTTCATTGAACGAGCATGGGAAACAGTGTTTAAACCCTTTACAATGAAGATCTGCGAAGTTATTGGGATTTTTACGAATGATCTTTGAAAGACAGAGTCCTGAAAAAGGGACGTTTCTTTTTTTGCTGAGTTTATTTCATAGAAATCTACAAACGCCTGACAGTTACTTTAAATGTTGCTATACTGGGTTCCATGGGAAAAGGAGAGTAAGAAAATGAAACAGTGAAACAGTGAGAGATAATGTTCTAAAACAGTGACTGAAAATAACTGTGCAGCGAAGCTCCCATCCAACCTGAGCTTGAGAGGCTCTGCAGAGAAAAGTGGGCCAAGCTTGTAGCGTCATACCCAGACTCAAGGCTGTAATCTCTGCCTCAACAAAGAACTGAGTAAAAGGTCTGAATACTTATGTGAATGTGATATCTGTTTTCTATTTTATATACATTTGCAAAAAAAAAGTCTAAAAACCTGCTTTTGATTCATCATTATGGGATATTGAGTGTAGATTGATTAGGGAAAAAAGCAATTTAATCAATTTTAGAATAAGGCTGTAACATAACAATATGTGGAAAAAGTCAATGGGTCTGAACACTTTCCAAATGCACTGTATCTGTAAAAATTGACAGTTGCAAAGCACGCTGAGTATTATTCTAATGATCTCTTCCCCGTAACAAGGCCAATAATACCCAGTGTGCTTTGCATTTCATTTTGGTATGTTCACTTTCACATATACGTTTACAATTTGATCATTTAGCAGACACTCTTATCCAGAGTGCATACAGTCAGTGCATTCAACTAAGGTAGATAAACAACAACATATCACAGTTATAGCAAGTAATACGTTGATGTAACCTTTACTGAGAAGGTTGTTGCTTTTCGGCCCTTCTAGTTGCAAATGTATTTCTGTATTTTAAAATACAAAATACATGTATTGTGTCATTTATTTTGATACATTGATCATTGATTTAGAGAGAGAATGGGAGGGTCAGTCCGCCCACGTAGTGAAGGAGAGGAAATCAGTGACATTATAACCTTCTCTGTCTTCATCCAATCTCTGGCTACCATATTATTCTAAGTGTTCCGCCGGCCTCCAACTTGCCAACTCAGGTGTGTATTTTACCTTCCCTAGAAAATATCCTCCACTACTTCTTACCTCCCACCCACTGGCTGAGTACATACATGGTTACCATGACAACTTTACCTTCACACACTTCAATGCAGCCCTGATACATCCTTGAAAGGGTACAGTAATGTCCTTGAGAACATGAGGTAGAATGAACATCCCCATTTTATGCAGTACAGGGAGAGGAATAAAGATTGGGATATAAAGAACTAGAGAGCATTGAGTCCACAAACTAGACTAGATCATAAAGTCCCTAAGCCAGGACAATATCAAACACTGTACATGTTTTTATTGTTAAACAAGTTTTACAACAAAACCCTCTCTTTAACTTTCTATTCTCTCTTTATCACTCTCCCATTCTCTCTTTCCCCATTCCCCTCTCTCTCCCCATCTCTCTGTCAGTGCTGAATCACTATTCAAGGTCAGTCTCTATCCCATTTATGCAGCACTAAATACATTTGAAGTTTATTTTGATACATTGATCTTCATGGTATTTTGGCATTGTATTTTGGCATTTTTACCCATCGCTGGTTGTAGTGATCTGTGCCGGAACGCCCAGTGTCAGTTTAGTGTCCCCTACCAGGGGGTGGTGATTTTTCAGGATGGCAGGGAACAGGATTTGTACCAACCCATCGCCCCCATCGCCCAGGGTAACAAAACAACAGAATAATGATGACGAAGTCCATCTGTTTAGCCAATTCCACAGTTTACTGAGCATTATACACATTAGCTTTCAGTTCATTGTGTGCTCATTGCCAGGAAAGCCCCTGGCTCGCTCTTAAAAACCTGCTTATGGTTTAGTGGCAGGTGACAGCAGAATCCAAACCTGAGACTGGATAAAATGTCCTGTACATTAATTGACAGGAATTCATGGCCGTCCAGTGGTTGTTCTGTAGGACACGTGATGTGAGAGTATCCTCCTCACAGAGGGAGAGCAGAGATATCATGGCTATTGATATTTTCATATTGAATTTGTCCATCAATATCCCCTTATACGATCTGTCCGTCTATGAGAGTGTTATTGCGATAATGGAGTTTCCACTATGAGTAGAACACTGAAGGCAGACAGAGCCACATGGTTGTGTCCAGGCAGGCAGACAAGCAGGCAGACAAGCAGGCAGACAAGCAGGCAGACAAGCAGGCAGACAAGCAGGCAGACAAGCAGGCAGACAAGCAGGCAGACAAACAGGCAGACAAGCAGGCAGACACACAGGCAGACACGCAGGCAGACAAGCAGGCAGACAAGCAGGCAGACAAGCAGGCAGACAAGCAGGCAGAGATACCCCTCTTGCCCCTCCATTCCCCCCCACCTCAACTTGAACGGCCAGTCAAACGCTCCACTTTCCACAACAGCCTTTACAGATATCTACGCTGACATTGTCACTATAATGATGGGCTATTATTATCTACAAATTGTACAGAATGAATCAATCAGAATATAAATTAAATATATGCGTATATATCCTGCTTTGAGCAAGGCACCTCACCCCTACAGAACCTGTGCTTCCAAACCCTCAGTGTTTGTTTGTATGTGTGTGTGTGTGTGTGTGCGTGTCAGTGGCGCAGCCAGAAATTCGTTGGTGGGTGGGCCTGCAAATGTGTAAGTAAATTAGAAAAATATATATTATGTACGTATATGTATATATTATAAACAAAAAGCAGCTAATTTCCTGCAATTCTACAAATTTTGCCAAGGAGCAGAGAGGAATATGAGCAGTTTTATCTCTCATCTCATGCTATTTTACACATTTTACCATGAGGCTGATAGAAAATGTTCCATTTTTTAAGCTAAAATATAGGTTTGTTGACTGTGATAAAGGCACTGGATTATGAGCTGTCTGTCTTGTTTTCTGAACAAATGAAATTGGCAGTGGCATGGCGCATATAGCCCGAGAAGCACAGTGACATGTGCCTCAATGTGGTCATATAAGGGTTTATTTGGGGGTGTGGCTTTCAGTTAGTTCTTTTTGGCAACACATCCCGTGAGAGTGAATGCCATTCCAGTTCATCGGTTCTGTTATATTTCATCAAATCTGACTAACCCAGTGCAGTGCATTGCTTGCTATGAATTGAATCTGCTTGTGTATGCATGTTTAGGTAAAAAGCGCAAATAATGTTGTTTTTGGAACACTGACAGGTTTAAAGCAGTAGTGTTTTTTGTTGTTGTTGCTCAATCTCCTTCACTGATTTCTGTGTGTCTGGGGAGTTTGAGTTCAACGTCAAAAGAAATGATCCTGTTCTTCATCTTCTAAGCCTCTCCACTCACAGGAATAAGCACTCATCTTTACATCACCAACATTTCCCTCCTGACATCATCTCAACACCCAATAGGATCAGTTCGACTGCTACTCTGCTATTTGATTGGATGGATCAGTGTTTGATTAATTGCTGATAATACTTTGCTGTGTTACTGTTGTAACTGATCTGATTCAATTTGCATCTCTGAGGAGTTAGTACACGTAATCTAACAGGAATGAACTACTACGAATCTAATCTAAGCAGCATCTAAATCTAAAAATGTGTTTTAACTCGTTTTCTAATTGATCATGCATATATTCATTATTTTAATAAGAAATCCTTAAAGGTACAATATGCAGAAATTACTCCGCCATTTTCTGGTTAACCTCTAAAAGTCTAAGTTTTGCTCTTTACTACAATAGCCCATAGAAACACATTGAATAACTCATTCATAAAACGGGAAAAAAGACAGTGAAAAGATACATCATGATGAATAAGGTTTTGAAGTGTCTGTCCTATATCTAGGAGATAAAAAAAAAGCTGTGTTTAAAAAACAAACATATTTAAGCCCTTATTTTTGTTGGCACAAATCTACCTCTATACTTCCATTTGTTTGTATGGGTTACCTGACACTTGTAAGAGTTGCAGCCCAAACAGTTCGAACACTCCAGACAGAAGTCGGCACATCAGCGTTAGCAACTTCAGACGAGTCCCATGACACTTGCTGAATGCCGTCATACAGTGGTTGCTTAACTAAAAGTTTTGCGATTATGCTGCGGGATTTTGAGGTAATTTTTGGTTTAGTACGGTAACCTGCTACTTCATTGCTCCAGATCTACACAAGGGGGAGTTAGAGCACTGATTATCCTATTGGGTCCCAAGGCGCTACTGTGTCTCTAACTGACAATGAATGGGTGACATAAACCAAATATAAACGGATAATTGTGCACGACTTCAAAATTGAATTTCAATGAACTGAATGATGAGGATGAAGAAGGTGATTAAATTTACAACAATAGTGTAAGAATTGCTATTCCTCTGTCCTACAGCACACACTTGGAAAAATACACTTCTTTTTTTGTTACTACTCGTCAGTATTACTTACTAAAACTGTTGTTACACTAAGGTTTTTATTCTAAGAGAAATGTATACTACAATTAGGGTGTGGAAATGGATTATTTTGCTTTTAGTGTAGCCTACTCCAGACAAGTTATGCTGTACAGTTCCTGAGTGGTGCAGAGTTCTAAGACACTGCAAAACAGTGCAAACCTTGTTGATACAGATGCTGGTTCAATACTTGTGACCGGGAGATCCATGAGGTGATGGTAGGCTTCTGATTTCTCATTCTCTCAAAACAGAAATATATAATTCTAAAAATAACAAATTACTAACCATGTCTCACCCCATGTTCAAGAATGTCCTTTTTCTCGCTCACTTTACGTTATTTGAAAATGAAATCCTCTCCAAAATATTATTAATTTTAAAAGAAAGCTATTTTTATTAATAATCCATTTAGAATAATATAAAAGCCCCTTAGATATTTTCACAGATATATTATTAACCCTGATTTTCACAAGTGTAGCAGGCTGTGAATTCTGCAATCAACGTTTCTAGCAGGACAATAAATATTGGTCATATTGGTCATGGCTCCCGAGTGGCGCACAATGGGATTGTCTTGTAGTTATCCAGCTTTATCCACTGAGATAGTGGTAGGTGCACGAGGTTCAAGGCACGAGGGCTGGGGGCATGGGACGGGCCGCAGAGCAGCGGACAGAAGACGGACCTAGTCCATGGGGAAGGGAGGGTAGCACAGGGAAGGGAGTGTAGCACAGAGCAACACTTTAAGGGACATTGCATTAATAATGGTGCTGACTAGGGAAACGTTCCCGCTGTTCTTAGTGCCTGTCTGCACGTTTAAATCCAAACTGGATTTAACGAAATATGACACGAAAAGCGCACATTTGTAAATCTAAAAGTAATTGGAAAGGTAGATACAAATTATTTGTGACATTGTGGTTACAATAAAGAATGTAAACAGGATGTAAACAAGATGCTGTGTTTTTATTTACAGTAGTGATGGACAAGTGGAGGCATTTTTAAAACAGGTTTTCAGACATTTGTTTTTCTCAAGCAGAGAGTTGGCAGAGAGTCAGGCGGCATTGGTCAGATGTAGTCAGATGGTCAGATGGAGTCAGATGGAGAATGATGCGTTGAAGAGGGCGAGGAATGAGAAGGAGTCACAATCCATGCCAGCCACACCTGTGAGCTCTGGAACTCCACCTCTGACAGGCAGAGTCAACATACCTGGCGGGTTCATCAGGCCGTCGGTTCAACCTGACATTTCCCTTCCTCTTCTGACAACAGAACTTGACCAACTGCTTACCAGGTACAGCAAGGGCCATCCGGACCGTTATGCTCTTCTGCTATTCCAAGGATGTGTAACCGAATAGAGATACAACAAGTAGACACAGAATACCAACTGGGATGGATCCCAAGGCAAATGTGGCTTACCAGTGAACCTCCAAGGTGTTTATCATTAATACTGTGTCTCTAAAGATTCTTTTCATGACTGATGCAAGCCGGAAAAAGCATTAAAGACAGAGTTAATGAGTACTTGAGGTCACCAAGAAAGTCTGGACATGGCCTGCTCTCCCTTACGTAAGAAATTAGGCTATGTTATCTTGTCAAACTGCACAGTAGCCTAATATACAAATGCGGGCGGCTTCTATCTTCAAAATGCTTTCAATGCTTTATTTCAATGCTTTAAAGTGCGTGTGGGCGACCTCATGCAACCGGAAAATGTCAGAAAAAGCATATACTACTGTATGTACTGTAGTTCTTCATCAGCACCTTTATGCTTTCGTTAAAAAAACAATGATAAAAATACTCTTTCAATATGCAGATATGTATTTAGTTATGGATCCATAATGAATTACTAGTGGAATAAATAAACTCAGTAAAAAATGAAACGTCTCTTTTTCAGGACTCTGTCTTTCAAAGATAATTCGTAAAAATCCAAATAACTTCACGTATCTTCATTGTAAAGGGTTTAAACACTGTTTCCCATGATTGTTCAATGAACCATAAACAATAAATGAACATAAACCTGTGGGATGGTCATTAAGATACTAACAGCTTAGACGGTAGGCAATTAAGGTCACGGTTATGAAAACTTAGGACACTAAAGAGGCCTTTCTACTGACTTTGAAAAACACCAAAAGAAAGATGCCTAGGGTCCCTGCTAGTCTGCATGAACGTACCTTAGGCATGCTGCAAGGAGGCATGAGGACTGCAGATGTGGCCAGGGCAATAAATTGCAATGTCCGTACTGTGAGACGCCTAAGACAGCGCTACAGGGAGACAGGATGGACAGCTGATTGTCCTAACAGTGATAGACCACGTGTAACAACACCTGCACAGGATCGGTACATCCGAACATCACACCTGCGGGACAGGTATAGGATGGCAACAACAACTGCCCGAGTTACACCAGGAACGCACAATCCCTCCATCAGTGCTCAGACTGTCCACAATAGGTTGGACTGAGGGCTTGTAGGCTTGTTGTAAGGCAGGTCCTCACCAGACATCACTGGCAACAACGTCGTCTATGGGCACAAACCCACCGTCGCTGGACCAGACAGGACTGGCAAAAAGTGCTGTTCACTGAAAAATCGCAGTTTTGTCTCACCAAGGGTGATGGTCGGATTTGCGTTTATTGTCGAAGGAATGAGCATTACACCGAGGCCTGTGCACTGGAGCAGGATCGATTTGGAGGTGGATGGTCCGTCATGGTCTGGGGTGGTGTGTCACAGCATCATCAGACTGAGCTTGTTATCATTGCAGGCAATCTCAACGCTGTGCGTTACAGGGAAGACATCCTCCTCCCTCATGTGGTACCCTTCCTGCAGGCTCATCCTAACCTGACACTCCAGAATAACAATTCCACCAGCCATACTGCTTGTTCTGTGTGTGATTTCCTGCAAGACAGGAATGTCAATGTTCTGCCATGGCCAGCGAAGAGCCCGGATCTCAATCCCATTAAGCACGTCTGGGACCTGTTGGATCGGAGTGTGAGGGCTAGGGCCATTCCCCCCAGAAATGTCTGGGAGCTTGCAGGTGCCTTGGTGGAAGATTGGGGTAACATCTCACAGCAAGAACGGGCAAATCTGGTGCAGTCCATGAGGAGGAGATGCACTGCAGTACTTAATGTAATTCAGCTGTTGGCCACGCCAGATACAGACTGTTACTTTTGATTTTGACCCCCTCTTTGTTCAGGGACACATTATTAAATTTCTGTTAGTCACATGTCTGTGGAACTTGTTCAGTTTTTGTCTCAGTTGTTGAATCTTGTTATGTTCATACAAATATTTACACATGTTAAGTTTGCTGAAAATAACCGCAGTTGACAGTGAGAGGACGTTTCTTTTTGCTGAGTTTATCACTGAATAACAGAAATATTGGAACAAAGTAGGCTAATGAAGTTATTTTTTTAATTTTTTAATTTTACCTTTATTTAACCAGGTAGGCAAGTTGAAAACAAGTTCTCATTTACAATTGCGACCTGGCCAAGATAAAGCAAAGCAGTTCGACAGATACAACGACACAGTTACACATGGAGTAAAACAAACATACAGTCAATAATACAGTATAAACAAGTCTATATACAATGTGAGCAAATGAGGTGAGAAGGGAGGTAAAGGCAAAAAAGGCCATGGTGGCAAAGTAAATACAATATAGCAAGTAAAACACTGGAATGGTAGTTTTGCAATGGAAGAATGTGCAAAGTAGAAATAAAAATAATGGGGTGCAAAGGAGCAAAATAAATAAATAAATAAAATACAGTTGGGAAAGAGGTAGTTGTTTGGGCTAAATTATAGGTGGGCTATGTACAGGTGCAGTAATCTGTGAGCTGCTCTGAGAGTTGGTGCTTAAAGCTAGTGAGGGAGATAAGTGTTTCCAGTTTCAGAGATTTTTGTAGTTCGTTCCAGTCATTGGCAGCAGAGAACTGGAAGGAGAGGCGGCCAAAGAAAGAATTGGTTTTGGGGGTGACTAGAGAGATATACCTGCTGGAGCGTGTGCTACAGGTGGGAGATGCTATGGTGACCAGCGAGCTGAGATAAGGGGGGACTTTACCTAGCAGTGGGTTTGGCGACGAGTATGAAGCGAGGGCCAGCCAACGAGAGGGTACAGGTCGCAATGGTGGGTAGTATATGGGGCTTTGGTGACAAAATGGATTGCACTGTGATAGACTGCATCCAATTTGTTGAGTAGGGTATCGGAGGCTATTTTGTAAATGACATCGCCAAAGTCGAGGATTGGTAGGATGGTCAGTTTTACAAGGGTATGTTTGGCAGCATGAGTGAAGGATGCTTTGTTGCGAAATAGGAAGCCAATTTTAGATTTAACTTTGGATTGGAGATGTTTGATATGGGTCTGGAAGGAGAGTTTACAGTCTAACCAGACACCTAAGTATTTGTAGTTGTCCACGTATTCTAAGTCAGAGCCGTCCAGAGTAGTGATGTTGGACAGGCGGGTAGGTGCAGGTAGCGATCGGTTGAAGAGCATTTAGTTTTACTTGTATTTAAGAGCAATTGGAGGCCACGGAAGGAGAGTTGTATGGCATTGAAGCTTGCCTGGACGGTTGTTAACACAGTGTCCAAAGAAGGGCCAGAAGTATACAGAATGGTGTCGTCTGCGTAGAGGTGGATCAGAGACTCACCAGCAGCAAGAGCGACCTCATTGATGTATACAGAGAAGAGAGTCGGTCCAAGAATTGAACCCTGTGGCACCCCCATAGAGACTGCCAGTGGTCCGGACAGCAGACCCTCCGATTTGACACACTGAACTCTATCAGAGAAGTAGTTGGTGAACCAGGTGAGGCAATCATTTGAGAAACCAAGGCTGTCGAGTCTGCCGATGAGGATGTGGTTATTGACAGAGTTGAAAGCCTTGGCCAGATTAATGAATACTGCTGCACAGTAATGTTTCTTATCGATGGCGGTTAAGATATCGTTTAGGACCTTGAGCGTGGCTGAGGTGCACCCATGACCAGCTCTGAAACCAGATTGCATAGCAGAGAAGGTATGGTGAGATTCGAAATGGTCGGTAATCTGTTTGTTGACTTGGCTTTCGAAGACCTTAGAAAGGCATGGTAGGATAGATATGGGTCTGTAGCAGTTTGGGTCAAGAGTGTCCCCCCCTTTGAAGAGGGGGATGACTGCAGCTGCTTTCCAATCTTTGGGAATCTCAGACGACACGAAAGAGAGGTTGAACAGGCTAGTAATAGGGGTGACAACAATTTTGGCAGATAATTTTAAACAAATTGTTGCGTACTGAAAAATACTCTCAAATACACACGGTCACGTTGTACAGCGCCATTATGGTTATTAGCTGGGCTATTAGCAGGACAATAGACTTGCCTAGAAGGAGGGTAGGGGGAGAATATCATCAAATGTATTATTTAGTTAGGGTGGCTGTATCACAACCGGCCGTGATTGGTTGCAATTTCAGTTTAATCCACCAGAAAAGACAGAACAAATAATACAACAAATATTGTGGTTTATCTCAAATATACTAATTGATTAAAAAAACATGATCAATTGGAATCTTTAACATGTGGAAGGGGGGTAAAATATATATATATATATTTTTTTTGTGTATCACATCCGAACGTGATTGGGAGTTCCATAGGGCAGCGCACAATTGGCCCAGCGTTTCTCTCCCTCTAAAAATAGAAATAAATGTTTTGGCCTTTACAAATATTATTTTGGCCTTTATTCAGATTACAATTGCTCATTTTTTAAACAAAAAAATAAATAAAGCATGTCTCTGTCTCTTATGACGCAACTTTTAAAGGAGGAACCACTGTAGACGGATTTATTTATTTAACTAGGCAAGTCAGATTTCCACCGGTCTAATGTCCATTGCTCGTGTTTCTTGGCCCAAGCAAGTCTCTTCTTCTTATTGGTGTCCTTTAGTAGTGGTTTCTTTGCAGCAATTCAAACCATGAAGGCCTGATTCACGCAGTCTCCTCTGTACAGTCATGCTCTCCGCAGCCGATGTGAGCAAGACCTTTAAACAGGTCAACATTCACAAAGCCGCAGAGCCAGATGGATTACGAGGACGTGTACTCAAAGCATGCGCAGACCAACTGGCAAGTGTCTTCACTGACATTTTCAACCTCTCCCTGGCCGAGTCTGTAATACCTACATGTTTCAAACAGACCACCATAGTCCCTCTGCCCAAGAAAGCGAAGGTAACCTGCCTAAATAATTACCACCCTGTAGCACTCACATCGGTAGCCATGAAGTGCTTTGAAAGGCTGGTCATGGCTCACATCAACGCCATCATGCCAGAAACCCTAGATCCACTCCAATTCACATACCGCCCAAACAGATCCACAATTGACGCAATCTCAATCGCACTCCACACTGACCTTTCCCACCTGGACAAAAATAACACCTATGTGAGAATGCTGTTCATTGACTAGGCTCAGCATTCAACACAATAGTGCCCACAAAACACATCACTAAGCTATGGGCAATGGGACTAAACACCTCCTTCTGCAATTGGATCCTGGACTTCCTGACGGGCCTCCCCGGGTGGTAAGGGTAGGCAACAACATATCTGCCACGCTGATCCTCAACACTGGGTCCCCTCAGGAGTACATGCTTACTCCCTTCTGGACCAACCCCTGTTCACCCACGACTGCATGGCCAAGCACAACTGCAACACCATCATTAAGTTTGCTGAGTTTGCACAATACAACTGATTGACTCAAACACATTAAGAAGGAAGGAAATTCCACAAGTGAACTTTTAACAAGGCACACATGTTAATTGAAATGCATTCCAGGTGACTACCTCATGAAGCTAGTTGAGGGAATGCCAAGAATGTGCAAAGCTGTAATCAAGGACAAGGGTGGCTACTTTGAACTCAAAGACAATGATGGTTACCTAAAATGTTTATGTGGTACTGACTCAAAACAAAATGAGAATTTTCGAAAGATATGACAACAATGAACTTTTTTCCCAGCATGCTCTACTGCAGTTTGATATTCTTGGAATTGTTTTTAATATCTGTGTTTTTGTATATACATTGAGTGATTGATTGATTAAATGTTATATATATATAATGTATTATATATATAATATGTATTATATATAATATAAATATATATATTTTTAATCTAAACTAATTCAATCATTACATTTTTGCACCTGTTACTTAAATGTTTTTTCCAGTTTAATTGGCTTAGGTAGTTTCCTAACACTCTTTTAAACCCTGGCAGTCATTATGATTGCAAGTTGTGGGTGAATTCAAATTTAAGCTGTTGGCTAGCCTAACACTGGCTAGATTCCAATAGGAATTACACATCACTTTGCAAGCCAGCATGATGTGATTTACAGTTAGGGTTGCAAAATTCTGGGAGAATTCCAGAAATCCTGGTTGGAAGTTTACTGAACATTTTGGGAAGGTTTGTGGAATTTTGCAACCCTACTTGCAGGCCTCCAAGGTATGTGTTCCAGGCCACAATATGACACACATTATGATATATGCAATGGTTTAATTATAATGATTAAGAACTCACTTGGTGAAGACTGAAATTAATGAATTCACCAAGCATGCCTCTGTCTCTTAAAAAATACAGTCATGGGTGGTAACTCTACAATTCAATCAGAGAGTCAAGGCACACTGGGAAAGTATTGGAGGCATGGCTTAATTTAAGTATACTTTACAAAAAAAAACAGAATTTCTATTACTCATTTGAAGGTAGTACTGCTCACTTCAGCTATTTAAGTTTCTTCACGTGTAATACTGCAATACTGTTTTTTTTGTAAGGGCTCTATATGTTTAAGTGTGTTCTTTATTTTATGAGATGTGCCTTGGGCTGGGGACATTTCTGGCAGGGAGGCTGCACTGTAAAACCGGATCAGTTTTGGATGCTCAAACATTTTGAGGAAAATGATTATCTAAAAATATTTCAGTTAAGAAACTTAAATAGTGAGTAAAGTTTCCACCTATGAATATTCCCCAAAATGTGCAACCCTAGTGGTAACTTTATAATTCAATCCACCTACCGTCATATGAGTAATGATACAAATGCAGTTTTTAGTAAGGTATACTTACATTTAACACCTCCACTAAACCATGCCTCCAATAATTTCAGAGTGTGCCTTTGCTCTTCGATTGAATTATAAAGTTACCACGAGGGTTGCACATTTTGGGGAATATTCAGAGGTGGAAACTTTCCGTGGGAATTAACGGGAATATATGGGAATTAACGGGAATATATGAACATTTATAATAATACCATTTAAATGTAGATGTCTTTTGCATTAGATATATTTACCATATCATATGGAGACAGAAACATAAACATTTGACGTTATCATAAGTAGACATATTTGCAAATTATTAAATCCTTCCAATAGAAATAAAAAACAATTTAGTTACGAATTGAACTTTAATTAAATGAGTTGACTCTACACATGGGATGATTTCACTGAACAACAAAAGAAAGGGAATATTGAATGATCCCCAATGATTCATCGCATCTTCCAAAAACGTTTTCATCATACATCTGTAAAATGATTGTCTAGAAACTGAAGCTTTGGTTGTCTTCCTCTCAGGTTTCCATGTCTTCTCCCTGGACCTCCTCAATGTCCACCTCTTGAACCTCAGACTCTGAGGCCTCATCTTCACTGTCACTTTCCAACCTTGTTGAGGATGGCTCGTTGTCAGGCTCAAAAAGCCCCAAATTTGCCCGGGTGGCCAACAATTTTTCAACCCTTGTATTGGTCAACTTGTTGCATGATTTGGTATGTGTGTTCCCAAATAAGGAACAGTTGCGCTCTGAGGAGGCTGATGTTGGTGGGATTTGGAGGAAAATGGAGGCAACGGGGGAAAGACCCTCAGATCCACAAAGTCCATTCCACCAGGTGGTTGATGAGATACAGTGGGGCAAAAGAGTATTTAGTCAGCCACCAATTGTGCAAGTTCTCCCACTTAAAAAGATGAGAGAGGCCTGTAATTTTCATCATAGGTACACTTCAACTATGACAGACAAAATGAGAAAAAAAATCCAGAAAATAACATTTTAGGATTTTTAATGAATTTATTTGCAAATTATGGAAAATAAGTATTTGGTCACCTACAAACAAGCAAGATTTCTGGATCTCACAGACCTGTAACTTCTTCTTTAAGAGGCTCCTCTGTCCTCCACTCATTACCTGTATTAATGGCACCTGTTTGAACTTGTTATCAATATAAAAGATACCTGTCCACAACCTCAAACAGTCACACTCCAAACTCCACTATGGCCAAGACCAAAGAGCTGTCAAAGGACACCATAAACAAAATTGTAGACCTGCACCAAGCTGGGAAGACTGATTATGCAATAGGTAAGCAGCTTGGTTTGAAGAAATCAACTGTGGGAGCAATTATTAGGAAATGGAAGACATACAAGACCACTGATAATCTCCCTCGATCTGGGGCTCCACGCAAGATCTCACCCCGTGGGGTCAAAATGATCACAAGAACGGTCTTTCAGCATGACAATGATCCCAAACACACCGCCCGGGCAACGAAGGAGTGGATTTGTAAGAAGCATTTCAAGGTCCTGGAGTGGCCTAGCCAGTCTCCAGATCTCAACCCCATAGAAAATCTTTGGAGGGAGTTGAAAGTCCGTGTTGCCCAGCAACAGCCCCAAAACTTCACTGCTCTAGAGGAGATCTGCATGGAGGAATGGGCCAAAATACCAGCAACAGTGTGTGAAAACCTTGTGAAGACTTACAGAAAACGTTTGACCTCTGTCATTGCCAACAAAGGGTATATAACAAAGTATTGAGATAAACTTTTGTTATTGACCAAATACTTATTTTCCACCATCATTTGCAAATAAATTCATAAAAAATCCTACAATGTGATTTTCTGGATTTTTTTTCTCATTTTGTCTGTCATAGTTGAAGTGTACCGATGATGAAAATTACAGGCCTCTCTCATCTTTTTAAGTGGGAGAACTTGCACAATTGGTGGCTGACTAAATACTTTTTTGCCCCACTGTATGTTGGCATGACTGCCATATTACAAAGCCCTTCCTTGGAAGTGTACTTCACCAGACCAAAACCTTGCCCTCATCCAGGCCAAGGTGGCGAGACATGGTAGTGATGACACCATAGTCCTTGTTGATCTCTGCACCAGACAGGATGATCTCGCCAGCATATTTGGGGTCCAACATGTACGCTGCGGCATGTATGGGCTTCAGGCCTTTTGATGTATTTCAGAACTGCAGTTTCCTCTGCTTGGAGCAACAGTGAAGCGGGCAGGGCAGAAAAGATTTCTTCTCTTACATCTGCAAGCAGAGTCTGAACATCAGACAGGATGGTATTGTCTCCCTCAATCCGAGCAATGACTACCGCTATAGGTTCCAGGAGTTTCAGGCTGCTTACCTCTCTCTCCCAAAATACATAATCCAGGAGGATCCTCTTGATGGGGCTGTCCAAATTGGCAGGCTGTGATATGGCCATTTCTTGGAGAGACTCCTTCCCCTTCAGGAGACTGTCAAACATGATGACACCACCACCTCAACGGGTGTTGCTGGGCAGCTTCAAAGTGGTGCTCTTATTCTTCTCACTTTGTTTGATGAGGTAGATTGCTGCAATAACTTGATGATCCTTCACATACCTAACCATTTCCTTGGCTCTCTTGAAGAGTGTATCCATTGTTTTCAGTGCCATGCTGTCCTTGAGGAGCAGATTCAATGCATGAGCAGCACAGCCAATGGGTGTCATGTGAGGGTAGGACTCCTCCACTTTAGACCAAGCAGCCTTCATGTTCGCAGCATTGTCTGTCACCAGTGCAAATACCTTCTTTGGTCCAAGGCCATTGATGACTGCCTTCAGCTCATCTGCAATGTAGAGACTGGTGTGTATGTTGTCCCTTGTGTCTGTGCTCTTGTAGAATACTGGTTGAGGGGTGGAGATGTAGTTAATTATTCTTTGCCCACGAACATTCGACCACCCATCAGGGATGATTGCAATACAGTCTGCTTTCTCTATGATTTGCTTGATCTTCACTTGAACTCTGTTTAACTCTGCATCCAGCAAATTAGTAGATAAAGCATGTCTGGTTGGAGGGGTGTATGCTGGGCGAAGAACATTCAGAAATCTCTTCCAATACACATTGCCTGTGAGCATCAGAGGTGAACCAGTTGCATACACAGCTCGAGCAAGATATTCATCAGCATTTCTCTTGACTATGTTCCTCCTTTGAGTAAAAAAAACTTCTGATTCCAGGAGGACCATGAGCTGTTGCTATCGATATGGTGTTGGATTCATAATTTTCTCTTTTCTTTTCTCAATGGTTTCTTGTTGTGAGCGCTGAGGGAACTTTATGCACTTGGCCAGATGATTCTGCATCTTTGTTGCATTCTTCACATATGATTTGGGACAGTATTTGCAAATGTACACAGCTTTTCCTTCTACATTAGCTGCAGTGAAATGTCTCCACACATCAGATGGTACCTGTGGCATTTTCCTGTAAAAAACAACAACTAATACAATTCCATGTACAGATAAATAGTTAAGCAGTTAGATTAAACAACTCCTTTGGAAGATACCCATTTGAAAATGAAACATGTATGTAAACAGGTGAATTAACACTCCTCGGTTAGCAGGCTCAAGCACGCTAAAACCCACATGGTAGCAAAAACTAACGAGCAGAAATGAACAAGTTAGAAATGTAGAAATTTTGCAACCCTACTTGCAGGCCTCCAAGGTATGTGTTCCAGGCCACAATATGACACACATTATGATATATGCAATGGTTTAATTATAATGATTAAGAACTCACTTGGTGAAGACTGAAATTAATGAATTCACCAAGCATGCCTCTGTCTCTTAAAAATACAGTCATGGGTGGTAACTCTACAATTCAATCAGAGAGTCAAGGCACACTGGGAAAGTATTGGAGGCATGGCTTAATTTAAGTATACTTTACAAAAAAAAAAAACAGAATTTCTATTACTCATTTGAAGGTAGTACTGCTCACTTCAGCTATTTAAGTTTCTTCACGTGTAATACTGCAATACTGTTTTTTTTTTTAAAGGGCTCTATATGTTTAAGTGTGTTCTTTATTTTATGAGATGTGCCTTGGGCTGGGGACATTTCTGGCAGGGAGGCTGCACTGTAAAACCGGATCAGTTTTGGATGCTCAAACATTTTGAGGAAAATGATTATCTAAAAATATTTCAGTTAAGAAACTTAAATAGTGAGTAAAGTTACCACTAGGGTTGCACATTTTGGGGAATATTCATAGGTGGAAACTTTCCGTGGGAATTAACGGGAATATATGGGAATTAACGGGAATATATGAACATTTATAATAATACCATTTAAATGTAGATGTCTTTTGCATTAGATATATTTACCATATCATATGGAGACAGAAACATAAACATTTGACGTTATCATAAGTAGACATATTTGCAAATTATTAAATCCTTCCAATAGAAATAAAAAACAATTTAGTTACGAATTGAACTTTAATTAAATGAGTTGACTCTACACATGGGATGATTTCACTGAACAACAAAAGAAAGGGAATATTGAATGATCCCCAATGATTCATCGCATCTTCCAAAAACGTTTTCATCATACATCTGTAAAATGATTGTCTAGAAACTGAAGCTTTGGTTGTCTTCCTCTCAGGTTTCCATGTCTTCTCCCTGGACCTCCTCAATGTCCACCTCTTGAACCTCAGACTCTGAGGCCTCATCTTCACTGTCACTTTCCAACCTTGTTGAGGATGGCTCGTTGTCAGGCTCAAAAGCCCCAAATTTGACCGGGTGGCCAACTTTGTTGCATTCTTCACATATGATTTGGGACAGTATTTGCAAATGTACACAGCTTTTCCTTCTACATTAGCTGCAGTGAAATGTCTCCACACATCAGATGGTACCTGTGGCATTTTCCTGTAAAAAACAACAACTAATACAATTCCATGTACAGATAAATAGTTAAGCAGTTAGATTAAACAACTCCTTTGGAAGATACCCATTTGAAAATGAAACATGTATGTAAACAGGTGAATTAACACTCCTCGGTTAGCAGGCTCAAGCACGCTAAAACCCACATGGTAGCAAAAACTAACGAGCAGAAATGAACAAGTTAGAAATGTTTTAAACACACTTTGCTGTTAACAAAAAATCATGTATGTCATTTAAAATATATTCACCCCACCTTGTAATCAAAACTTACCAGAAAGCATGTAGTCCTTGGCTCAGATAGTGTAGCCTCAATAGCATCTCATTGGTGTGCAAGATCTTGAAATCAGCGGTACATGTTTGTTTGTTTTTTGTTTTTGACCTTTATTTAACTAGGCAAGTCATTTAAGATCAAATTCTTATTTTCAATTATAGCCTAGGAACAGTGGGTTAACTGCCTGTTCAGGGGCAGAACGACAGATTTGTACCTTGTCAGCTTGGGGGTTTCAGGTTACTAGTCCAACGCTCCAACCACTAGGCTACCCTGCCGCCCCATGTGATGGAAGAGTGCACTGCATGTGATGGAAGAGTGCACTGGAAGACATCACTGTGTCAACGCAGAGATTTGCAATTCTATTGAATTGTGGACAGTTAAACCAAAATATGCCACAAGACCTAGAATGGCATTATGTGTATCCCACAAAAAGGTTCACTGTTATAAGCTAACTTTTTTTGATGAATTTAAGCAAAATTCCCCCAAATTCCAGGGCTTAACTTCCCATGGAATTTTTTGGGAAAAATTACAGAAATTTACTGGAAAGTTTCCAACCCCTTGCAACCCTAGTTACCCCCTATGACTGTATTTGTTGTTGACAGAGACATGGTTGTTGAATTTGTAAATGTTCTGTTTTTTTGGGCCTTCACCAAGTGAGATTCTAAATGAATAGTATTATTATACTTTAACCATTACATATATCATAAGGCCTTACACAGTGACCTAAGATTCATAGTTCAGTAGGTTTTCTAAATTACACCAACTTTCCAGTAACCTTCAAACCAGGGTTGCCAGAAAAACTGCAATTTTCACCAGAATTTTGCACCCCAACTGTAAATCACATCATGCTGGCTTGCAAAGTGATGCGTAATTCCTATTTGATCTAGCCAGAGTTAGGCTAGCCAACAGCTGAAATTAGTATTCATCTACAAACTGCATTCATAATGACTGCCAGGGTTTAGTACAGTGGAATGATACTACCTAAGCCATTTAAACTGGAACAATCATTTCATTATTGGGTGCAAAAATTCAATGATTGGATTAGTTTAGAAAGAATATATTTATCTCTGGGTAACATTTAGTCAATCAATCACTCAATGTTTATTAAAAAAACAAACATTAAAAACAATTCCAAAAAATCCTATATATTTTTTTTTTATGAGTTGGTGTGGCTTTAGTTGACCCAGTGCCACAGAAACATTTAAGTAATAATTACTTTTCATTGACTTTGAGTGCAACTTACTAGAAGTAATTGAGCTAAAAACTGCCGTGGGGGTTACAGTGTGTAGGGAGTTGATGAGGGAACACACTGCAGCACTATGTAGGCTACCTCAGCCTCAGCCTCAACCTCAGCCTGAGCCTAGAGCAGGAGTCAGATGACCATAGGCTCCCAGCCAGTGCAGTTAGTGCAAACGAATGGAGATGCCATTCATCCCGTTTAGATCACTGTGGAGCTATCAAACTCTTATCTGGACAACAAGGGGCTATATCAAAGACAACCAAAGCAAGCACGTTTCAGTAAAATACATGGAATGGAATTCAAATTCTAGCAGCACAGCGAGGCTCAGCGCGATATAAGGATGAGGCGGTCAGATGCCAAGTAGATCGTGCGCGCCAGCTGGCTGAAGACCTCGCGGGACTTGCGCGGGTGGGGTGGAAGAGAGGGGAAGAGCCTCGTGCTTTCACACACGCTGCCTGGCACTTATAGATTAATGCCAGTCCGAAATAAAGTGGGTTCGTTTTCCTCATGTAAACACCTTCTTGTGTGAATGTAGCACTTTCACTTTAGAAAACAGCCATCATAAATGATTGGTTTGGCATCAAAACCAACCATCAATTAGACAAAAACGCTGGGGTTATTTACGGCTTGAAGTGATGTGTTTGTGCTAAGTAACCTCAACCGCAAACCAGTGGATCTGCTATCCCCTTTATGAACTTGTAATAGTTGTTTAGGATCCAACACTGCAGCGCTACGATTCAAATAACAATTCTGCCGTCACATGAGCATGTCTGGCACCTACAAACGCTCAACAGCCTCATGCAGATTTAGCAATTTCGTAAATTAAAATATGGTTCCATTCACAGCCAACGTTATTCAGTAACACATCTGAGTCAAATAGCCTATGATGTGCCAGTCTAAACTTGCGCCATATATATTTTCAAACAGTTAAAGAAAGGTTATAATTCTATCAGACTTTGGTAGGGTAAATCAAAGCATCGGTCCTACCTCTGTGCTAGTCGCTGTCCATGGAAGCTGATCGTTCGGGGCAGGATACGGCAGCTTGGAGGGTGATTTAGTCCGCGCTAAGGCAAATAGTGAGCTGAGCTGCGGTTACGGTTACACACTACTGAGACTACAAGAACGTGGCAAATTCACAATTCATAGCCAGATCGGTTAGTACCGTGGAGAGAGGCAAAGATGCACCCTAGCTGAGGGGCCGACTTTGCCGGTCCAATTCAAGTTACGCTGGTCTTTTTTCTCTTCCCTCTGATGTGCTCTCTCTCTCTCTCTGGTCTAGCTTCCCTTCAACCTCCCAGCGGAGAGCATCATTTATTGTCAATTTGCTTATGCTGAGAGATTTCAGTCAGTTGCTCTCTTTCCCCTCTCCCTCCCCAGCCTGGACAGTAGTACAACAGCCTCCACATGCTCTCTCTCTTTCTCTCTCTCGGTCTTTAGGGCTTGTCTTAGGGCTTTTCTAATTTCATAAAACTTGAAAGTGAGACAAAGATGAAGTTGTCAGATGAATGCTTCTATTTATTAGTAAAGTGATACATACGCAATTAGACAGCATCACACACGAGTTATGTGTAGATACATTAGTGGTTGACAGCTCATTTCTATCACTCATGACATTCTCATTGGAACTGCAGTGTGTGTGTGTGTGTGTGTGTGTGTGTGTGTGTGTGTGTGTGTGAGCAGCAACACAGATTAGCATATCTTCGTAAATAATGCATTGGTGGGGCCCATGTATTTTTTCACAGAAATTAATTCTCTTCACTTAGCCAATGGGGATACTTTTTCAGAATTTATGTTGAGAAACACATTAATAATGTAACATATTTATCAGTTTGTGGCACAAGGAGTTGGCTAGCACAACACCCCAGGGACAGGGAGAGGACAGAGTTCTAGCACACACACACACACACACACACACACACACACACACACACACACACACACACACACACACACACACACACACACACAGAGAGAGAGAGAGAGAGAGAGAGAGAGCAGCATCATGTTCTGATAATAAATAATTGCAGAGAAAGGTCTGCAAGAGACTAACTACAGATACAAACAAGATATGATACATTCCTATTAGTGGATACAGATGAAGTATTTAATATTAATATTGTTAATGCTCATAAACCTACACAATATCAAAGTTGAGAAATGGATTTTAATATCTTAACTTCTGTATTGATCATCACGGCCCAACAGAGCCACTGCAGCATGTAACAGGAACAACATCAACCAGAATGTTCTTAGAAACAGCAAAGTATATTATACAGTATATTATCAAAGGTAGACGTATAGGCCTAAAGCATCACATCCATCATAGAACCCAGCCCAAGGAGCCTCAAACACTTGTACAGTGAGATCAAAGGTATTCTACCATCACCTGCACATACTGTAACATTGTGTGTGCGAGTTCCATGTATGTGTGTGTGTGTGTGTGTGTGTGTGTGTGTGTGTGTGTGTGTGTGTGTGTGTGTGTGTGTGTGTGTGTGTGTGTGTGAGTGTAAGTGTTCTCCACTGTACCCTGTATGCGGCATAGTGACCCACAGCAGAGCCACTTGTGTCAGACAGCGTTTATAGAGAGGCATGTTTCTGCGCCCTTGTTAAACACTCTCAGCTCAATGCGTACGCCAAGCTAATAGCCTGAGCCTTTCATTAAAGTGCCAGCTCTAACTTGTGTTCTGTTGTCTCGGGGCAGGGTGCGCGCGCGCGCGCGTGTGTGTGTGTGTGTGTGTGTGTGTGTGTGTGTGTGTGTGTGTGTGTGTGTGTGTGTGTGTGTGTGTGTGTGTGTGTGTGTGTGTGTGTGTGTGTGTGGAGGACTTAGTTGGACTGACACACAAATTTAATTACACATCAGTCACATTTCTCATGCTCTGCTGCCTTCTCTGCCTTCTCTCCCTCTCCTCTCTCTCTCTCCCTCTCTCTCTCTCTCTCTCTCTCTCCCTCTCCCTCTCTCTCTCTCTCTCTCTCTCTCTCTCTCTCCCTCTCTCTCCTCTCTCCCTCTCTCTCCCTCTCCCTCTCTCTCCCTCTCTCTCTCTCTCCCTCTCTTTCTCTCTCGCTCGTTGCAGCAGACACACACACTTAGACATACACATACACACAAACACTCCACGTGCTTAGTTGACCCAAATGCTCCTGCTCATTACCATGGCCTGAGCCATTATTCCTCCTGACTAATTAACTCTGTGTGTGTGATGTTGTGTGTGTCCGTGCGTGCACTGTCGTAGCTTTGGGGAAGAATTGCAGGAAATGTGTACAATAGCGGGAAATTAGCTCAGGGATTCTTGAAAGTCTGGACAATCCTTGTCTGGCAGTGATTTTGTATTATTGTAGTTGAATTGTTTTTATTTTGCATTATTTTAGCTTACAATGTACGTTAGGGGAATTTTATAAGTGCATTTTATGGTGTCTAACGGAGTTGACATAAATCCAGGTAGTTGCATTTTATACAGAAATAAAAATGGGAAGTTCCTTTATATGGTGTGATAGTGAACACTTTGGTCTATCAAAATATATATTTAACATTTTGTTAATATTAAGAACAAATATTTGTGGAAAAAAGTTGAGATTGTCCTGTCTTTCAATAATCCATGAGCTCTAAAACAGTAACATTTTCTCCCAGCCTCACGGCAAAATATGTCAAATACTATAAAAATTATACAGCTGCACCATTGAGAGCATCTTGACTGGCTGCATCACTGCTTGGTATTGCATGCTGCTACAGAGGAGACGGCTCAGTACATCACTGGGGTCAAGCTCCCTGGCATCCAGGACCTCTATATCAAGCGGTGTGAAAGGAAGGGCCAGAAAATCGTTAGACTCCAGCCACCCAAGCCGTAGACTGTACTATCTGCTTCCACACAGCAAGCAATACCAGTGCATCAAGTCTGACATCAACAGGCTTCTGAACAGCTTCGATCCCAAGCCATAAGACTGCTAAATAGCTAACACAATGGTTACATGGACTATCTGAGTTGACCTTTGTATTCTTTCATTTTTGAAAACACATTTTTTGTCTTCATGCACACTCACAGGACTCTAAACACCATGCATACTGACACTCTAACACACACGTGACATAAACACATTTATACTGACTCTACACACACACACACACACACACACACACACACACACACACACACACACACACACACACACACACACACACACACACACACACACACACACACACAAACACAATCATCATTTACACGGCTGCTACTCTGTTTATTATATCCTGATGCCTAATCATCTTACCCCTACACATATATACCTGTCACGACTTCTGCCGAAGTCGTTGCCTCTCCTTGTTCGGGCGGTGCTCGGCGTTCGACGTCACCGGTCTTCTAGCCATCATTGATCCATTTTTCATTTTCCATTGGTTTTGTCTTGTCTTCCCACACACCTGTTTTCAATCCCATTCATTACCTGTTGTGTATTTAACCCTCTGTTTCCCCTCATGTCTTTGTCAGAGATTGTTTATTGTCAGTGTAGTGGTTTTTGTATAGGTGCGCGACGGGTCTTCGTACCCATATTTGTTTATGTTCATTTTTCTTATTAGTGTTATGGAGGATGTTACTTGGACATTTATTTAAAGACTCCATTTTACACTCCGTTTGACTCTCCTGCGCCTGACTTCCCTGCCACCTGTACACATATCTCTGACAATACCTCTATCACTCCAGTATCCCTGCACATTGCAAATATGGTATTGGAACTAATCGTGTACATTCGAAAAGTATTCAGACCCCAATGCACTTCCCTTTTCCCATATTTTGTTATGTTACAGCATTATTCTAAAATATATTAAATAAAAACAATCCTCATCAATCTACACACAATAAACCATAATGACAAAGTGAAAACAGGTTTAAAGAAATGTTTGCAAATGTATTAAATGTACGCAGTCAAAAATTGATGGGGTTAGGATTTGGGCTAAATTTACTGATACTGATGTAATTGTGTTTTCTGAAACCTGGCTCAGCAAGTCTGTTTTTGATAAGGATATTTGTATAAGTGGTTACAATGTTTATCGCACGGATCGAGTTAAGAAAGGTGGGGGTGTGGCTATATATGTAAAAATTAAATTCCCTCTCTGAAGCTATTTGTTAACAGTTGGAATTTCTTACTTTGAATATTGAGGTTTCAAAGGGTCTCTCTATAACTGTGATTGGCTGATATAGACCCCCCTCTGCTCTGGGTGATGCATTTTCTTCTCTGATGAACCTTATGTCTAAACTTCTTTACAGTGAAATGATCTTGAATGGTGATCTCAACTGGTGTTGGTTAAAGCCGGTGTCTGATGATTTAAAAGTGTTTTGTAATTCTATGAATCTTACCCAGTTGTTTAACTCACCCACTTGCCCAAATCTTAAATGCCCAGATAAATCTACCCTGATTTGATTTTGACAAATGTTCCACATAAATATTCTGCGGTTGGTGTTTTCTGTAATGATTTAAGTGATCATTGTGCTGTTGCTGTTAGAAATACTAAGGTTTCTAAGACAAACCCACATTTTATTCATAAGATAAATTTGAAATGTTTTAATGAGCAGGATTTCCTCCATGATTTGTTTTATTTTGACTGGAGCAAGATTGAGTTTATCCCTGATGTGGAAACTGCCTGGAAATTCTTTCATGTTTTTTTCCAAATAGTAAACAAACATGCCCCATTCTGCAGGTTCAGGGTTAATGCAGGAGCAGTATTGAGTAGCTTGGATGAAAGGTGCCCAGAGTAAACGGCCTGCTGTCAACCATCTTTAGAAACTTGAATGATGCTTATACTGTATTGTGGGGCCGGATAAGAGCTCTTTGAGTCAGTGGTCTGGCAGAGAGCCAGGTCCTGGTCACGTGCATTTCACATGATAGCGACCTACGTTCCATGGTATTTCTACAGACAATGGAATTCTCTGATTGGAACGTTATTGAAGATTTATGATAACAACATCCTAAAGATTGATTCTATACTTAGTTTGACAAGTTTCTTCGACCTGAAATATACATTTTGAAGATTTCGTCCGACGTTCGGCTGGACCTGCATGAGCGTTTGGATTTGTGTACTAAACGCGCTAACAAAAGTAGCTACTTGGACATAAATAATGGACATTATCGAACAAAACAAACATTTATTGTGGAACTAGGGTTCCTGGGAGTGCATTCTGATGAAGATCATCAAAGGTAAGGGAATATTTATAATGTTATTTCTGATTTCTGTTGACTCCAACATGGCGGATAAAAAAAAAAAGTTCTGAGTGCCGTACTCAGATTATTGCATGGTTTGCTTTTTCCGTAAAGTTTTCTTGAAATCAGACACAGCGGTTGCATTGGAGAGGTATCTATATTTCCATGTCTAACAATTGTTTTATCGACATTTATAATGAGTATTTCTGTAAAATGATGTGGCTCTCTGCAATACCACCGGATGTTTTTGGAACTAGTGAATGTAACGCGCCAATGTATACTGAGATTTTTTTAAATATAAATATGAACTTTATCAAACAAAACATATATGTATTGTGTAACATGAAGTCCTATGAGTGTCATCTGATGAAGATCTTCAAAGGTTAGTGATGAATTTTATCTCTATATGTGCTTTTGTGACTCCTCTCTTTGGCTGGAAAAATGGCTGAGAGTTGGTGGTGACCTAACATAATCGTTTGTGGTGCTTTCTCTGTAAAGCCTATTTGAAATCGGACTCTGTGTGTTACGGTTTCCTTCCGTCGAAAGAGAGTCAGACCAAAATGCAGCGTGGTTAATACGATACATGTTTAATGACGAATAAACACGACAATACAAAAACAACAAACGGAACGTGAAAACCTATACAGCCTATCTGGTGACAACTAACACAAAGACAGGAACAATCACCCACGAAACACTCAAAGAATATGGCTGCCTAAATATGGTTCGCAATCAGAGACAACGAGAATCACCTGCCTCTATTTGAGAACCGCCTCAAGCAACCATAGACTTTGCTAGAACACCCCACTAAGCCACAATCCCAAAACCTACGAAAAAAAACCCATACATAAACACAACACAAAATAAACCCATGTCACACCCTGGCCTGACCAAATAAATATAGAAAACACAAAATACTAAGACCAGGGCGTGACACTGTGGTGGGATTAACAACAAGATTAACTTTAAAATGGTATAAAATACATGTATGTTTGAGGAATTTTAATTATGAAATTTCTGTTGTTTTGAATTTGGCGCCCTGAACTTTCACTGGCTGTTGTCATATCGATCTTGTTAACGGATTGCAGCCCTAAGACGTTTTAAAGGGCGGGATAATCCATGGTTTTCTTATGAGCTGTCTTGTATTATTTACTACCGTAATCTAGCCTGGGCTAAAGCAAAGAAATCATATTCTGATGCTGATTGGCTTATTGTTAGGCAGTTACGAAACAAGTGTTATTTTCTTCTCAGGAAGGCCAAGTCTGAATATTTTATGTCTGTTACCACTGATAACCTGAATGACCCTAGAAAGTTTTGGAAGGCTATTAAATCTATGTCTGGCAACAGTAATGTTAATGAATTACCGTCATGTCTATTGAAGGACTTTGTTGCTGTATATGACAAAACTGAAATGCTGAATTGTTTCAATGAGCACTTTATATCATCTGGTAGGCTGTTTGAGTCAGTGTCCTCATTCTCTGACAAACCCTGTGTGGATGAACCAGGGAGAGCTGGTCAAACTTTAAGCTTTTTGCCATTCTCAGTGCAGGTGGTACATAAAGCTCTGAAATCCTTAGATCAGAGAAATCCTGCAGGTCCTGATCTTTTGGATCCCTGCTTTTTAAATCTGGTAGCTGATTTCATAGCTGAACCACCTACATATCTGTTCAATCTAACCCTGGAATGTTATGAAATTCCAAAGATCTGGAAATCAGCATTTGTCCTACCACTTTCAAAAGGGGGAGATCCAACTCTTTTAAATAATTATAGGCCAATCGCAAAGCTGTCACCCCTGGTAAAAATACTTGAAACCCTTGTGAGTGAACAGTTAAAAGAGATTTTATTTACTAACTCTATTTTATCAAGCCCTTGACAAAAAAACATTTTTATGCTGATGATACTGTTATTTACTGTTGTGCCCTCGTCTCTTACAAAAGCTTTCCAGAACTTGCAAAATGCTTTTTATACTATTCAACATACCTTGTGTTAATTGAAGCTTATCCCCAATACTGACAAAACTAAACTAAAGGTGTTTTCTAAATATAGAAATAGACCTCTGAACTTTTCACCTATTATTGCCTGTCAGGGCATTGAGATTGAGACTGTAACCTCATATAAATATCTTGTAATTTTAATTGATGACGGCCTCTCTTTTAAATTGCATTATTCAACAACTTACAAAAGAATTGAAGCTGAAATTGGGATTTTATTTTAGGAATAAGGCCTGTTTTTCTTTTGAAGACAGAATGAGGCTAGTATCAGCTACATTTATGCCTTTACCAGACTATGGGGATATTTTATATATAAATGCTTCCGCTCAGTGTTTGAGATCAATTGACACCCTTTACCATGGCACTTTGAGATTTATTTTAAACTGCAAAACCCTCACGCAGCACTGCACTTTGTCTACCAGGGTTGGCTGGCCTTCTCTAGTCACTTGTAGGCTCAGGCACTGGTATACTTGTATTTACAAAGCCATTTGGGGTTTACTACCTTTTTATTTGGGCATTTTTATTATTCAGAAATGTGGTGGGTACTTTCTTCGTTCGCTGGACTTTATCCTGCTAACTGTTCCAAATGTCCGAACTGAATTTGGTAAAAGGGCTTTTATGTACTTTGCGCCATCGTCTTGGAACGCCTTACAAAATACTTTTAAACTGGAAGAAATTGTCCCGATTGGAATTTTTAAATCACTGATGAATGATCTTGAGACTGATTCCCTGATCTGTCAATGTTTTTAATTTGCTGTTTTTGATTTTGTTATACTCTTGTGAATTCTATGGTTTTTACTAGATTACTTGTAGTTTTTAATGTTGTTTGTCTGTCATTTTTGTAATGACTTGGTGCTGTCTATCTTGGCCAGGACGCTTTTGAAAAAGAGATCCTGGTTAAATAAAGGTTTAATAATTAATTTTTTACATATTTTTAAATCAAATAAAAAAATATCTTAAAACTACACAAGTATTCAGAACCTTTGCTATCGGACTCAAATTTGAGCTCAGGTGCATACTGTTTCCGTTGATCATCCTTGAGATGTTTCTACAACTTGATTGGAGTCCTCCTGTGGTAAATTCAATTGATTGGACATGATTTGGAAAGGCACACACCTGTCTATACAAGGTCCCACAGTTGACAGTGCATGTCAGAGCAAAAACCAAGCCATGAGGTCGAAGGAATTGTCTCTAGAGCGCCGATACATGATTGTGTCGAGGCACAGATGTCTGCAGCATTAAAGGTCCCCAATAACACAGTGGCCTCCATCATTTCTAAATGGAAGAAGTTTGGAACCACCGAGACTCTTCCTAGAGCTGGCCGCCTGCAGAGAGATCATCGATGAAAGCCTGCTCCAGAGCACTCAAGACCTTAGACTGGGGCAAAGATTCACCTTCCAACAGGACAACGACCCTAAGCACACAGCCAAGACAACACAGGAGTGGCTTCGGGACAAGTCTCTGAATGTCTTTGAGTGGCCCAGCCAGAGCCCGGAGTTGAACCCAATAAAACATCTCTGGAGAGACCTAAAAATAGCTGTGCAGCAACGTTCCCATACAAACTGACAGAGCTTGAGAGGATCTCCAGAGAAGAATGGGAGAAACTCCCCAAATACAGGTGTGGCTGTAATCACTCCCAAAGGTGCTTCAACAAAGTACTGAATAAAAGGTCAAAAAACTTAAGTAAATGTAATATTTCATGTTTATTTTAGCAAATATTTCTGAAAACCTGTTTTTGGTTTGTTGTTATGGGGTATTTCGTGTAGATTGATGATGGGTTAAAAATGAATTTAATCCATATTAGAATAAGGCTGTAACATAACAATGTGGAAAAAGTCAAAGGGTCTGAATACTTTCCGAAGGCACTGTTGCTTCTTACTTTCTCGTGTTCTACTTATTTCTTATTTTTATTTCGCCTGTGTTTTTGTTCTACCTTATGTTATTTTTAGTGATACATTAATATTGATTACTGCGTTGTTGGATTTGGAGATTGTTCTGAAAATTTGTTTTATTCTTTACCTAATTCCTTTTTTCCCCCCAGATTCCGTTTTCTCTTTTTTGTTTTTCTATGTTTCAGTTTTTCCCTGTTTTTTTCTGGTTTTCGTTATTAAACTTTTTTAACTAAAAAAACAACACATTTCGATGTTGTTAGTCTACAATCAGTGCTTAAATCACCTCAGTAGTTACCCTTTAATTCAAGTGCGCACCAGCCAGAGACCATTGTTAGCAATGTTAGCAATGTTTCTGTAGGGCTCATGTGACTGCAGAGTTAGCAATACAAATGGCGCCTGGATTGATGCAGAAAATCATGATATGATTCTGCCAGGTAGGCACAGGTTACACTGCAGTTCACATTTCATTGAGAAGGTTTTAAGAAAAGCCTTTCCATCTCTGCCAGAACACAGTTATAATTAGAATGGTTATAATTAGAATGATATGCTAGTGGCTACACAAAGTGTAGACACATACGTGCACTGCATCCCACGCGTGTACTGAAACACACAGGGCATTCCTGTGCCGTTTTCAGAAAGTTGCAGTAAAATATGCATCACAGATGCATTTAGATGCATGTCTTTTGATTAAAATGAAGGCCTTTTCAAATAAGTTCAAAACATTTTTGTTCATTTTCTACTAAAGTCAATACATTTTTAAATATTGTTTAATTTGGTTTTAATGTCTTGATTCTGTGATTCTGTACACGTTTCTCCATAACAAGTTCTTTATAAGGCCCTAGAAATGTGTATGAATAAATCTCCTCCCAGTGGAGACCATGCTAGCAGAGTTTGTAGCTACTCGTTCCTGTCTTTCAGGAGAACCTATTACCATAAACAAACACTTGATTATATGTTATATTCCTGGGAGAAGCCCCAGCCTTCTTTGAGCTCTAACTTACTGACAACTTTACAGAACAGTATTATGTTAAACCATAGTTTGTGGACAGAGAAGGGATGTGTCCAATTATAGTTCACTACATCTGACCATGTGACCAGTTGCAAAAAACAGGATTTACGTAAGGAATACTTTTCCCTTTCCTGAGGGAATTTAAGGGCGTTGCATAGAGCCCCTGAAATGTATTCCATAGGCATGGGCATAATTAAGGGTTTTTACAGATGTTTGAAGGCAGGTATGGCAGAAAGAGTCTCTACCATGGGGACAGACAGCCTGATTCACTGACTGAACATCTCATTAAAAAGAGATTCTACATTCAAGACAGGAGAAGATAATTGTTTCAGATGATAATAAAATAGATGTATTTTAGTAACTTTTTTCTTAACTTGTTTATATACAGTTGAAGTCGGGAAGTGTACATACACCTTGGCCAAATGCATTTAAACTCAGTTTTTCCACAATTCCTCATATTTAGTCAGAGGAAAAATTCCCTGTCTTATGTCAGTTAGGATCACCACTTTATTTTAAGAATGTGAAATGTCAGAATAATAGTAGAGAGAATGATTTATTTCAGCTTTTATTCCCAGTGGGTCAGACATTTACATACACTCAATTAGTATTTGGTAGCATTGCCTTTCAATTTTTTAACTTGAGTCAAACTTTTCAGGTAGCCTTACACAAGCTTCTTGCAATAATTGTGTGAATTTTGGCCCATTCCTCCTGACAGAGCTGATGTAACTGAATCAGGTTTGTAGGCCTCCTTGCTCGCACACGCTTTTTCAGTTCTGACCACAAATTTTCTTCAGGATTGAGGTCAGGGCTTTGTGGTGGCCACTCCAATACCTTGACTTTGTTGTCCTTAAGCCATTTTGTCACAACTTTGGAAGTATGCTTGGGGTCATTGTCCATTTGGAAGACACATTTGCGACCAAGTTTTAACTTCCTGACTGATGTCTTGAGATGTTGCTTCAATATATCCACATAATTGTCCTGCCTCATGCCATCCATTTTGTGAAGTGCACCAGTCCATCCTGCAGCAAAGCACCTACCATAACATGATGCTGCCACCCCCGTGCTTCACGGTTGGGATGTTGTTCTTCGGCTTGCAAGCCTCCCCCTTTTTCCTCCAAACATAACAATGGTCATTATGGCCAAACAGTTCTATTCTTGTTTCATCAGACCAAGTACCAAGTATCTTTTTCAGACCAAGTATCTTTGTCCCCATGTGCAGTTGCAAACCGTAGTCTGTCTTTTTATGGTGGTTTTGGAGCAGTGGCTTCTTCCTTGCTGAGCGACCTTTCAGGTTATGTCGATGGGATTGATTTGCACTTTCACACCAAAGTACGTTAATCTCTAGGAGACAGAATGCATCTCCTTTCTGAGCGGTATGACGGCTGTGTTGTCCCATGGTGTGTATACTTGCGTACTATTGTTTGTACAGATGAATGTGGTACCTTCAGGCATTTGGAAATTGCTCCCAAGGATGAACCAGACTTGTGGAGGTCTACAATTTTTTTCTTAGGTCTTGGTTGATTTCTTTTGATTTTCCCATGATGTCAAGCAAAGAGCACCGAGTTTGAAGGTAGGCCTTGAAATACATCAACAGGTGCACCTCCAATTGACTTAAATTATGTCAATTAGCCTATCAGAAGCGTCTAAAGCCATGACATAATTTTCTGGAATTTTCCAAGCTGTTTCAAGGCATAGTCAACTTAGTGTATGTAAACTTTTGACCCACTGGAATTGTGATACAGTGAATTATAAGTGAAATCGTCTGTAAACACTTTTTGGTAAAATTTCTTGTGTCAAGCACAAAGTAGATGTCCTAACTGACTTGCCAAAACCATAGTTTGTTAACAAGAAATTTGTGGAGTCGTTGAAAAACGAGTTTTAATGACTCCAACCTAAGTGTATGTAAACTACCGACTTCAACTGTATATACTGTACCAGTTAAAAGTTTGGACACATTTACTAATTTCATTTGAGATGCAGAGTAGGTGAATGGATGATCTCTGCATGTGTGGTTCCCACCATGAAGCATGGAGGAGGAGGTGTGATGGCGTGGAGGTGTTTTGCTGATGACACTGTCAGTGATTTATTTAGAATTCAAGGCACACTTAACCAGCATCGCTACCATAGCATTATGCAGCGACATGCCAACAAGTGCTCAGAATATGTGGGAACTCCTTCAATACTTTTGTAAAAGCATTCCAGGTGAAGCTGGTTGAGAGAATGCCAAGAGTGTGCAAAGCTGTCATCAAGGCAAAGGGTGGCTACTTTGAAGCATCAAAAATATGAAAATATTTTGATTTGTTTAACATAGCTATTGAGTACAGTACGATGTTACAAAGCTATTGAGTACAGTACCATGTTACAAAGCTATTCATTCTAACATAATCATACATGAACATAATAATCTCTGAAAAATACATACAGGTAAGCCCTTATCCTGCCAGTTAAATTGGTTGGTTTTGATTGTAAGAGAATCACTGTTATATTCTAATCTAACCAACTACAAAAGCGACAAAACAAGTGCCTCCAGGCCTCTGGGATTTGAAGCTGCTTTCTCTTGCACCCAGCTGGTACAGACCCAAGAGACTGACAGGCACCTTAGGAACAGGCACAGAGAGAGCCATGTACTGTTCAATGTTGCAGTGAACTACCGCTGAATGGTATCTGACAGTGTGTGTTCATGCGTAGCATGCGTGTGTCTGTGTGTGTCTGTTGGTATACAGAATGTGTCTGAGTACTGAAAACGTGGTATCGTTGACAGAATTGAAAGCACAAGAGCAGTAAACCATTTCACCTCCTCTAGCCCCTCCGCTTGTGCATCATCTTTGCTCTCTGCCGGCTCTCTTTCATGTGCAGAAGTTCTAAACACACCCACAGCAGTTCTAAACACAGAAGTGTGGATCTCTTTACCATATCAAAGACTAAAGCCAAACTTCCTCTATACCGCCTCATATCCAAGACTGTCTGAGAGCCAACTACAGCTAATGTGTGTGTGTGTGTGTGTGTGTGTGTGTGTGTGTGTGTGTGTGTGTGTGTGTGTGTGTGTGTGTGTGTGTGTGTGTGTGTGTGTGTACGTGTGTGTACGTGTGTGTACGTGTGTGTGTGTGTGTGTGTGTGTGTGTGTGTGTGTGTGTGTGTGTGTGTGTGTGTGTGTGTGTGTGTGTGTGTGTGTGTGTGTGTGTGTGTGTGCATTGCTTAAAGAGCTGATTCACACTGTTCCTTCTGTTTTTGAAATGTTCTTCTGTGTACTGGCAGAATTTACCATCGAGCACCAGTGAGGTTTCAGCTTGATTTCAATCAGATTCTGACTTCCCTTCTCACTGTATGATGCCTGTCTTCTTCAGCCAAACTTCAGAAGTCTTCTCTTCATTGTACGTCTCACTGCTGTTCTCATATCATAGCTCCGTCCCAAATGGCACCCTATTCCTGACATAGTGCACTACTTTTGACCAGGGCCCATAGAGCTGCGGTTAAAAGTTATGCACTATGTAGGGAATAGGGTGCAATTAGGGAAGCAACCCCGCAGAACATATATCACTTCACTCCTCTTTTCTCTCCTTTCTCCCTCATAGACCCTACTGATGCTGTACTCCACCACTTTCAAAGTAATTGTCTCCCAGTTGACTTTGGTTCTGCTGTAGAGATGTTCACACATAGTTGGTTCTGGCAAGTTTAGTTTAGGTTGCAAGCTTTCACAAGTATGACCCAATTTTCATATAGAATAACAAACCCCCAAAAGGTATAACTTTCAATGACTTTATAAGAGAGAACAAGAGAGAGAGGGTCTCAATCCCAAATGGAACCCTATTCCATCATTATAGTTAGAGGGATAATGTAAAGTTCTCCTTTGTCAGTTATAAATCATAATTGTACCCCAGATATTACCTTTCTCCACAGGTACAAGAGCATTATTCTCTACCTTTATATAGTACCACCACAATGACACAGTTTGTGGTGGTGTGACTTGCCTTTAAATTAATATGAAGACTGTTATTTATCTAGTTAACTGCCTGTGTTGAATTGTTACTTGATTAAATGAATCATGTGACAGTTAACTCATTAGGATCTGGGGCACCATGAGAGAGGTTATTTTAAGAGTTACCCTCTCCTGAATTAAACTTTTAAAAAATGTCTTTACCTGTCACATCTTTAAACAGTCAACTTATTAATCGTAACCTATCGTATCATATCACTGTTCTGAACAGTTGTAACCTCCTTGTATCTGCAAAAACCCTAGCCTTACTTATGATTCTATACTACACAAATTGAAGTATTTATTTACTAGCTAATTATATGGGAACACAGGATAAACACACACACTGCACCCGTTAGTGAATGGAGATGTAATACGCTGAAAACAGGTCCCTAGCAGAATGACAACAACATAGATGCTTGTTAAAGAAGAGATGGAGAGGGACAGAGATACTTAACAACATCACCACATTCAGAAACTACTCTCACCTACAATAACCATGTACTTTGCACACAAACCACCACCCGCGTTGAGCAAGAAATCATGAAAGTATTTACGTGAAATGCCTGGGTTTGCCGGGGATCTCTCGGTGAACGGAGCAGCCTTGGAAAGGGGGTTGGGCACTTTCACGGCACCCTTGTAAAGCTCTGATTGTCTGAAATGGTTCCAACATCTATTCTCCTGTTGTCCTTCCTCGGAGTTGTCCGATATCCTGTGACTTGTCTACGTACACACCCTTAACACTGGGGCTCCTCAGGGTTGTGCACATAATCCCCTCCTGTATTCCCTGTTCACCCACGACTGCGTGGCCAAACTCGACTCCAACACCATCATTAAGTTTGCTGACAACTCAACAGTGGTAGGGCCTGATCACCGACAACGACGAGACGACCTATAAGGAGGAGGTCAGAGAACTGGCGGTGTGGTGCCAGGACAACAACCTCTCCCTCTCCCTTCTTAACTCTTGTTCTTTTTAAACTGCATTGTTGGTTAAAGGCTTGTAAGTAAGCATTTCACGATAAGATACCTGTTGTATTCGGCGTGTGACAAATACATTTAGATTTGATTTTATACTGTTGCCCACACAAGCCACAGAGCTACAGACTGACTAGCTCTACAGACAGACTGACACTTAGAGATCTCTCTCACACAGACACAAAGGAGAATATCTACTGTAACAGTGATAATAGTATGACATATTTACAGGTATACCTTATTCCATAAACATCTATCTAATGACTGTGACCCGTTTCAAATCAAATCAAATATCAAATCAAATCCAATTTTATTTGTCACATACACATGGTTAGCAGATGTTAATGCGAGTGTAGCGAAATGCTTGTGCTTCTAGTTCCGACAATGCAGTAATAACGAACAAGTAATCTAACTAACAATTCCCAAAAAAAAACTACTGTCTTATACACAGTGTAAGGGGATAAAGAATATGTACATAAGGATATATGAATGAGTGATGGTACAGAGCAGCATAGGCAAGATACAGTAGATGATATCGAGTACAGTATATACATATGAGATAAGTATGTAAACCAAGTGGCATAGTTAAAGTGGCTAGTGATACATGTATTACATAAGGA
This sequence comes from Oncorhynchus tshawytscha, assembly GCF_018296145.1. NCBI lineage: Eukaryota > Metazoa > Chordata > Actinopteri > Salmoniformes > Salmonidae > Oncorhynchus > Oncorhynchus tshawytscha. The sequence continues at coordinate 18,891,584 of NC_056439.1, forward strand.
TGCAGTCGATGATATAGAGTACAGTATCAACGTATGCATATGAGATGAATAATGTAGGGTAAGTAACATTATATAAGGTAGCATTGTTTAAAGTGGCTAGTGATATGTTTACATCATTTCCCATCAATTCCCATGATTAAAGTGGCTGGAGTAGAGTCAGTGTCATTGACAGTGTGTTGGCAGTAGCCACTCAATGTTAGTGGTGGCTGTTTAACAGTCTGATGGCCTTGAGATAGAAGCTGTTTTTCAGTCTCTCGGTCCCAGCTTTGATGCACCTGTACTGACCTCGCCTTCTGGATGACAGCGGGGTGAACAGGCAGTGGCTCGGGTGGTTGATGTCCTTGATGATCTTTATGGCCTTCCTGTAGCATCGGGTGGTGTAGGTGTCCTGGAGGGCAGGTAGTTTGCCCCCGGTGATGCGTTGTGCAGACCTCACTACCCTCTGGAGAGCCTTACGGTTGAGGGCGGTGCAGTTGCCATACCAGGCGGTGATACAGCCCGCCAGGATGCTCTCGATTGTGCATCTGTTTGTGAGTGCTTTTGGTGACAAGCCGAATTTCTTCAGCCTCCTGAGGTTGAAGAGGCGCTGCTGCGCCTTCCTCACGATGCTGTCTGTGTGAGTGGACCAATTCAGTTTGTCTGTGATGTGTATGCCGAGGAACTTAAAACTTGCTACCCTCTCCACTACTGTTCCATCGATGTGGATGGGGGGGTGTTCCCTCTGCTGTTTCCTGAAGTCCACAATCATCTCCTTAGTTTTGTTGACGTTGAGTGTGAGGTTATTTTCCTGACACCACACTCCGAGGGCCCTCACCTCCTCCCTGTAGGCCGTCTCGTCGTTGTTGGTAATCAAGCCTACCACTGTTGTGTCGTCCGCAAACTTGATGATTGAGTTGGAGGCGTGCATGGCCACGCAGTCGTGGGTGAACAGGGAGTACAGGAGAGGGCTCAGAACGCACCCTTGTGGGGCCCCAGTGTTGAGGATCAGCGGGGAGGAGATGTTGTTGCCTACCCTCACCACCTGGGGGCGGCCCGTCAGGAAGTCCAGTACCCAGTTGCACAGGGCGGGGTCGAGACCCAGGGTCTCGAGCTTGATGACGAGCTTGGAGGGTACTATGGTGTTGAATGCCGAGCTGTAGTCGATGAACAGCATTCTCACATAGGTATTCCTCTTGTCCAGATGGGTTAGGGCAGTGTGCAGTGTGGTGAGATTGGTGTGGAGAAGCAAATTGGAGTGGGTCAAGGGTGTCAGGTAGGGTGGAGGTGATATGGTCCTTGACTAGTCTCTCAAAGCACTTCATGATGACGGATGTGAGTGCTACGGGCGGTAGTCGTTTAGCTCAGTCACCTTAGCTTTCTTGGGAACAGGAACAATGGTGGCCCTCTTGAAGCATGTGGGAACAGCAGACTGGTATAGGGATTGATTGAATATGTCCGTAAACACACCGGCCAGCTGGTCTGCGCATGCTCTGAGGGCGCGGCTGGGGATGCCGTCTGGGCCTGCAGCCTTGCGAGGGTTAACACGTTTAAATGTCTTACTCACTTCGGCTGCAGTGAAGGAGAGACCGCATGTTTCCGTTGCAGGCCGTGTCAGTGGCACTGTATTGTCCTCAAAGCGGGCAAAAAGTTATTTAGTCTGCCTGGGAGCAAGACATCCTGGTCCGTGACTGGGCTGGGTTTCTTCCTGTAGTCCGTGATTGACTGTAGACCCTGCCACATGCCTCTTGTGTCTGAGCCGTTGAATTGAGATTCTACTTTGTCTCTGTACTGGCGCTTAGCTTGTTTGATAGCCTTGCGGAGGGAATAGCTGCACTGTTTGTATTCAGTCATGTTACTAGACACCTTGCCCTGATTAAAAGCAGTGGTTCGTGCCTTCAGTTTCACACGAATGCTGCCATCAATCCAAGGTTTCTGGTTAGGGAATGTTTTAATCGTTGCTATGGGAACGACATCTTCAACGCACGTTCTAATGAACTCGCACACCGTATCAGCGTATTCGTCAATGTTGTTGTCTGACGCAGTACGAAACATCTCCCAGTCCACGTGATGGAAGCAGTCTTGGAGTGTGGAGTCAGCTTGGTCGGACCAGCGTTGGACAGACCTCAGCGTGGGAGCTTCTTGTTTTAGTTTCTGTCTGTAGGCAGGGATCAACAAAATGGAGTCGTGGTCAGCTTTTCCGAAAGGGGGGCGGGGCAGGGCCTTATATGCGTCGCGGAAGTTAGAGTAACAATGATCCAGGGTCTTTCCACCCCTGGTTGCGCAATCGATATGCTGATAAAATTTAGGGAGTCTTGTTTTCAGATTAGCCTTGTTAAAATCCCCAGCTACAATGAATGCAGCCTCCGGATAAATCGTTTCCAGTTTGCAGAGAGTTAAATAAAGTTCGTTCAGAGCCATCGATGTGTCTGCTTGGGGGGATATATACGGCTGTGATTATAATCGAAGAGAATTCTCTTGGTAGATAATGCGGTCTACATTTGATTGTGAGGAATTCTAAATCAGGTGAACAGAAGGATTTGAGTTCCTGTATGTTTCTTTCATCACACCATGTCACGTTGGCCATAAGGCATACGCCCCCGCCCGTCTTCTTACCAGAAAGATGTTTGTTTCTGTCGGCGCGATGCGTGGAGAAACCTACCCTTGCTCGGATTTCATCAACCTTGTTGTCAAGAGACTGGACATTGGCGAGAAGAATGCTAGGGAGTGGTGCACGGTGTGCCCGTCTCCGGAGTCTGACCAGAAGACCGCTTCGTTTCCCTCTTTTTCTGAGTCGTTTTTTTTTTGGTCGCTGCATGTGATCCACTCCGTTACACTGGTTGTAAGGCAGAACACAGGATCCGCATCGCGAAAAACATATTCTTGGTCGTACTGATGGTGAGTTGACGCTAATCTTATATTCAGTAGTTCTTCTCGGCTGTATGTAATGAAACCTAAGATGACCTGGGGTACTAGTGTAAGAAATAACACGTAAAAAAACAAAAAACTGCATAGTTTCCTAGGAACGCGAAGCGAGGCGGCCATCTCTGTCGGCGCCGGAAGTTCATCATTAACATCACATCCGATTGGTGGGTTAGCCATGCAGGCTCAGAGAAATCAAGGAGATTTGATTCTACATGTGATACTAGTTCAACAGGAGCATACAGTACTATATGGCATGTGCTTAGGATGAGGGTGGAGAAGGGGAGAGACGATAGTAGCATACAGTAAAGGTTCAGTGGAGGCAAAGAGAGCAGCGAATGGCTTCTGCTGAATCAGCTTCTGTGTGTGTCTCACTCCTCTCCCGGAGTAATAATCTGACAAACTCACTCCTGTCATCTCCCTGAGCTCAGATGACCTCACTCGTCACAGCAGTTAACCCTGTGTATTAGGGACACAAATGATATTGAGAGCAGGTGCTTCCACACAGATGTGGTTCCTGAGCTAGTTAAGCAATTAAAACCTACCATCATGCTAGGGTCATGTATAAAAATGCTCAGTTGCCCATTATTTTGTCTACCATGGCTAGAAGAAGAGATCGCTGTGACTTTGAAAGAGGGTTCTCAAAGGAGCACTGGGAGGGGTGGGCGTGCGTCTCACCAGATCTCAACCCAATTGAACATTTATGGGAGATTCTGGAACGGCGCCCGAGACAGGGTTTTCCACCAACATCAACAAAACACCAAATTATGGAATTTCTTATGGAAGAATGATGTCGCTTCCCTCCAATAGAGTTTCGGACACTTGTAGAATATATGCCAAAATGCATTGAAGCTGTTCTAGTGACTGGTCGTGATCCAACGGCCTATTAAGACACATTTGTTGGTGTTTCCTTTATTTTGCCAGTTACCTGTACCACTGCAGTAAATGTGACACACAGGAAGAGAGTGGTAGGGGATGGGAGAGGATGGGAGAGGATGGGAGAGGATGGGAGAGGTTGGGAGATAGGGAATGCTATTTGAGGCTATTTGAAGCAGTTATTGTAGGCATAGGAAATTGGCCTGTGTAACCTAATGTCGATTTTCCAACATAGGCCCACAAGACAAGGTCTTATTAAATACTTGTATTGTGTTAAATCATGTCATTTTAATGGTGACATATTTGCTAAGGATCTCTCTTGGCAAAGGCCACATAATAAAATAAAGGCCGCAACATACAGATCTTTGTTACTAACAACTACGGTCATGGGTGGGAACCTTACAATTCCACAGAAAGTCCAGATACTGGGAAATGTGAAAATACGGCTTTATACTAAACAGAGTGTTAATTTAACACTAAAAAGTGTGGGCCTGTATTGAAAATGGGCCAATGTTTCTGTGTAGCTAAGTAGGCAGGGGCAACACAGGCACTAATTTGCAACACAAGAAGTTAGGCTGTTATAAGGTATTATAAGCCCGTGGTCATCTATAAGGCCTTGATTCATTGATTTTCTTCTTTGTCTAATATGCCTTCAGAAAGTATTCATATTCCTCGACTTATTCCAATTTGTTTTTGCAGACTAAATTCAAAATGGATAAAATGTTTTTTTTCTCACGTATCTACACAAAATTGTAATGGTTCCGGATTGGATGGCTGCCATTTTATGGGCTCTTAACCAACCGTGCTATTTATCTTTTAAAAATGACATTGTTTGTAACATATTTTGTACATAATGTTGTTGCTACTGTCTCTTACGACCGAAAAGAGATTCTGGACATCAGAACAGCGATGACTCACCTTGACCTGGACAAATCATTTTTCTTTAATGAGTCGGACATGAGGGATTTACTCCAGACACCCGACAAGGCCCTCATCCCCGTCATTCGCAGCAGAAAAAGACGGAGATATCGCGAAAAGAGATCGGGGTGCCTTGTAAGGATCCGGTGATGAATGGTAATCTGCCCTTGCAATCGGTACTATTGGCAAATGTACAATCGCTGGATAACAAAGTGGATGAATTACAAGCACGTAAATCCTACAAACAGGACATTAAAAACTGTAATATCTTATGTTTCACATAGTTGTGGCTGAACAACAACATGAATAACATAGAGCTGGCGGGTTACACACTGTATCGGCAGGCCTACCAGGCGGGCTAATCTACTTTCCATGCTCGCTTAGAGGCAAATAACACTGAAACATGCATGAGAGCATCAGCTGTTCTGGATGACTGTGCGATCACGCTCTCAGTAGCCGATGTTAGACCTTTAAACAGGTCAACATTCACAAGGCCGCAGGGCCAGACGGATTACCAGGACATGTACTCCGAGCATGCGCTGACCAACTGGCAAGTCTATTCATTGACATGTTCAACCTCTCCCTGTCTGAGTCTGTAATACCAGCATGTTTCAAGCAGACCACCATAGTCCCTGTGTCCAAGAACACTAAGGTAACCTGACTAAATGACTACAGACCCGTAGCACACACGTCTGTAGCCATGAAGTGCTTTGAAAGGCTGGTCATGGCTCACATCAACACCATTGTCCCAGAAACCAGAGACCAACTCCAATTTGCATACCGCTCCAACAGATCCACAGATGATACAATCTCTATTGCACTCCACACTGCCCTTTCCCACCTGGACAAAAGGGACACCTATGTGAGAATGCTATTCTTTGACTAGAGCTCAGCGTTCAACACCATAGTGCCCTCAAAGCTCATCACTAGGCTAAGGACCCTGAAACTAAACATTTCCCTCTGCAACTGGATCCTGGACTTCCTGACGGGCCGCCCCCAGGTGGTAAGGGTAGGTAACAACACATCCGCCACGCTGATCCTCAACACGGGGGGGGGGCCCTCAGGGTGTCCCCTCCTGTACTCCAAGTTCACTCAAGACTGCATGGCCAGGCACGACTCCAACACCATCATTAAGTTTGAAGATGACACAACAGTGGTAGGCATGATCACCGACAATGGCTAGACAGCCTATAGGGAGGAGGTCAGAGACCTGGCCGCGTGGTGCCAGGACAACAACCTCTGCCTCAACGTGTTCAAGACAAAGGAGATGATTGTGGACTACAGGAAAAACTGAGCACCGAGCACACCCCCATTCTCATCGACGAGGCTGTAGTGGAACAGGCTGAGAGTTTCAAGTTCCTTGGTGTCCACATTACCACCAAACGAACATGGTTCAAGCACACCAAGACAGTTGTGAAGAGGGCATGACAAAACATATTCCCCCTCAGGAGACTGAAAAGATTTGGCATGGGTCCTCAGATCATCAAAAGGTTCTGCATACTGCATACTGAACCAGGATTTTGGCTGTGCTTTGCTCTATTCTATTTATTTTTATCCTAAGAAACTCCCTAGTCCTTGCCGGTGACAAGAATACCCATAACATGACACATAATGCTACTCAGTGATGTGTTGTGTTGGATTTGACCCAAACATAACACTTTGTATTCTGGACATTAAGTTCATTTCTTCGCCACATTTCTTTCAGTTTTACTTTAGTGCCTTATTGCATACAGGATGCATTTCTACATTTTTATTCTGTACACGCTTCCTTCTCTTTACTGTAATTTAGGTTAGTATTGTGGAGTATATACAGTGTTTTTGATCCATCCTCCGTCTCCTATCACAGCCATTTAACTCTGTAACTGTTTTAAAGTCACCATTGGCCTCATGGTGAAATCCCTGAGCGGTCTCCTTCCTCTCCGGCAACTGAGTTAGAAAGGATGCCTGTATCTTTATAGTGATACACCATCCAAAGTGTAATTAATAACTTCACCATGCTGAAATGGATATTCAATTTCTGCTTTTTTATCCATCCAATAGGTCGCCTTCTTTGCGAGGCATTAGAAAACCTTTGTTTTTGAATCTGTGTTTGAAATTCATTGCTCTACTGAGGGATCATTTCAGATAATTGTATGTGTTGGGAACAGAGATGAGATAGTCCTTCAAAAATCATGTTAAACACTATTATTGCAAATTATGTGACTTTTACTCCTGGATTTATTTGGCTTGCCATAACAAAGGATTAGAATACTTATTGACTCAATCCATTTCAGCTTTTCATTTTTTATTAATTTGTAAGAATCTCTAAAAACACCATTCCACTTTGACATAATTGGGTATTGTGTGACACAAATTATCTATTTAATCCATTTTTAATTCAGGCTGTAACACAAAAAAATGTGGAAAAAGTCAAGAGGTGTGAATAGTTTCTGAAGCCACTGTATGTGTTTATTTATTCACAACTAGGATGTTGCTGAGCTCAGCACGGCAGAGTAGTGCCCTGGTCTTCTGGTCACCGTGATGCTACACTGTAAAGTTCAATGTGCTATCCTTATTCAAAACTTTTGAAGAAACCCATTGCACTTAACATATCTGAGTACAGTTACTAAAAGTGATTTTGTAGTCATTACTCAAACCGACAGTCACTGTGACTGTGATGTGATGTAGGGCACATGTACCGAACTCATTCCATGGAGGGCCAAGCATTTGCGGGTTTTCGCTCCTCTCCTGTAATTGATTGCTAAATTAAGGTCACTGATTAGTAAGGAACTCCCTTCACCTGGTTGTGTTGTCAAGGTCTTAATTGAAAGGAAAAAACTAAAACACTAGGCTAGGCCCTCCATGTAATGAGTTTGACACCGCTGATGTAGAGGGTCCAGATTTGAGTTGTATAAGCTTGAACATTTGAATTAACGCCCCCACTAAGCCTCCAATGTAATTTCCCAGAGTGCCTTGCCCTTTCAAGTAAATTGTGACCACCCATGACTGTATTTGTTATTTTAACTTTGTCTCAAAATTAACCAGGATTGGATCCACTCATTTCTTCCTTTGGACTCAACATCTCATTTGATCTCAACTGTTTCTCTGTGGTCATTTTTCGCTGTAGCTCTGTTTGATGGATTGGATTGATTGATTGACTGACTGACTACAACTTTTTTCAACTTATGATTGAGACTGGTTTTACGCTACACTTTAAGAATGGACAAATATTGAACTTGTTTACCGAGATGTACTATTTTTAGGCCTGAGGAATGGGACTTTTCTTGAGGAACCAGAGATCACTGTGTTGTGACATTATTTTATGTGTGTGATCATTTATTTTGGTAATACAACCAATGCAAAATAACTGTTAGAACTACTAAAAATGATTTCCAATGATTTAAGGGTTTGTGAAAAATCTATTTCCATGATGAATTTTACATGAGTCCTTTGTATTGGTGTAGACTTCCCTCACAAACAAAATGGAGAAATCAACCTACCTGGCACCCCTAACAAAAAACAACCTGAAGCAAAACTGTTATACCTTCACCAAGCGAGTTCCTAGGCAAACATTATCATTGTATGCTGGAAACACCCAGTTTGCTATTTTTGACTAAAACTTGTTTTTGCATGGATTCCGCGACGTTGTTAGCGTTTAATAGCTAGGACCGTTATTTCTTGTCTCGTAATCCACCTTAACAGACAGGCTGAAGCCTGCTTCACAGAGCCACTAAACTGCTAGCCATCGAGCTAATGATGTTAGTCCCAGATGAGTTTTGCAGTTGAGTCTGGAGAAATAAATGAACGGTTCCAGCGCTGTAGGAACGGTATCTACTACGCTTTGTTTCAGAACAAAACGGATCACTCAGAGTTCCAATGCGGCAGTTGTTTGCTTGCTGAGGTTTATAGGCTTTGAGGTGGCTTCTTTGATCACGCAGGTCGCCAGCCTATGTAAGAAACTGGGGAAAACGCAGAGTGGAATGTTTATCTTTTCTAAGTTGGTGGCAGAATGGTTTCCGATACTGGTTGGAGACATCACCTTGTCGTTTGTCGTTATCTGACTGGCCAGTGTTTCCCTGAGCTCCCCCATCTGAAAGCAGAGTCGCTTTGGCAATCAATGGTGGTCGCATGTCACGAGCCGTGGAAGCCAATGACAGCGGCCTCCCGCAAAGCAGTCTACACTCCCAACGAGAGGCCCAGAGTGGATAGAAACAACGAATAGTTTCACCATCCTGGAGCCTGAGCTTACTGCACCTTCGTCGCTGGGGGTGTCCGTATCTGTGGCCGCAGTGCCTACTCCTAAGATTTTGAAGTCGACGCCGGCAACCTTCCGTCCCTGCTTTGGATCGAGCGGGGCTTCTCCATCATTTTATTTTTTTTAATTGAACTTTTATTTAACTAGGCAAGTCAGTTAAGAACAAATTATTATTTACAGTGACAGCCTACCAAAAGGCAAAAAGGGCTTCCTTCGGGGTTGGTGTTGGAGAATTTCCATGACCTAAGGGGATTTTACAGAATCTATATTGTTTTCTCAGAAGTAGGGAGTAGAATCAACAGAATCAATCATTAGATATGTGTAAGCATAACATAGACTGGATCCATGTGAATGTATAAAACTGGACCAATATAGGGCTAAATGTTAGACATGTAAAAACTGAATGTAAGCAGAATCTATGTGAATGTGCCAAGCTGGAACAACACAGACTTGACCGTTCTGGGCTATGTCTGATCTTGTGAAGGCTACTAGACACGCACCTGGATTAATCAATCATAGACAACATAGGCCTGAACTTGAGAAGGCCATTGAATATGTAATTTAGTTCATCAATACAGGCGCCACAAGTCATGTTATGTATTGGGAAGACATGTTTGTATAAATCATTTACATAGAGAGGAGTGACCATGTTTGTTATGTAAGGGTAAAACTGTATACCAGCAGAGAGCTGAGACTGGAGAGATCAGTTGTTCCAAGGAATTGCTCGGCTTTTGTTACTTTGTAATAACGTCTATTTGAATTCCGGTAGTTCCGGTATCTGGGGAAATATTTGATTTCATATTTCCATGACATTGGGGGCTAGGATTAAAAATGTAAAATAAATGACAAATATAGGACAAAACACACATCCCGACAAGAGAGACACCACAACACTATATAAAGAGAGACCTAAGACAACAACATAGCATGGCAGCAACACATGAAAATACAGCATGGCAGAAACACAACATGACAACAACATGGTAGCAACACAACATGGCAATAGCACAAAACATGGTACAAACATTATTGGGCACAGACAACAGCACAAAGGCCAAGAAGGTAGAAACAACAATACATCACACAAAACAACCACAACTGTCAGTAAGTGTCCATGATTGAGTCTTTGAATGAAGAGACAGAGATAAAATGGTACAGTTTGAGTGTTTTTTTGCGACTCTTTCCACTCCAGGCTAGCTGCAGCAAACAGAAAAAAATTTGCGACCCAGGGATGTGTGTGCTTTGGGGACCTTTAACTTCTTCGGGCTAGGGGGCAGTATTCGAAGTTTGGATGAATGAGGTGCCCAAAGTAAACTGCCTGTTACTCAGGCCCAGAAGCTAGGATTTGCATATTGGTAGTATTGGATAGAAAACACTCTAAAGGTTCCAAAACTGTTAAAATAATATCTGTGAGTATAACAGAACTGATATGGCATGCGATATGATATGGCAGGCTTCCACTAGATGTCAACAGTCTTTAGAAAGAGTTTCAGGCTTGTTTTTTGAAAAACGAATTTGTAGTTTTTCTAAGTGGCTCCCATTATGGCTGTAGTGTGACGCATCTGCTTGGTTGGAAAATGTATGTAATGCTTTTGTGTGCGGGGCGCTGTCCTCAGATAATCGCTTGGTGTGCTTTCGCCATAAAGCCTTTTGAAATCTGACAACGCAGCTGGATTAACAAGAAGTTACGATTTTAAATGATGTATGACACTTTTTTAAAATGATGTATGACGTATTTTCATGAATATTTAATATTCCGATTTCTGTCATTTGAATTTGGCGCTCTGCAATTTCACCGGATGTTGGTCAGGTGGGACAGTAGCGTTCCAATGATCAGTAAGAAGTTAACAGAATGTGACTGGCAGAATGGGTGTTGTATGTGGAGGATGAGGGCTGCAGTAGGTATCTCAGATAGGGTGTAGTGAGGCCTAAGAGGGTTTTATCAATAAGCATCAACCAGCGGATCTTTTGATGGGTATACAGAGATGACCAGTTTACAGAGTAGTATAGAGCGCAGTGGTGTGTCCTATAAGGAGAATTGGTGGCAAATCTGATGGCCGAATGGTAAAGAACATCTAGCTGCTCGAGAGCCCCCTTGCCTGTCGGAGGTCTGCACCAGGCTCCGGGAGCAACGGTCTCAAGTTATCCTGCCTCTCGCCCATCCATAAATGACTCCGAACCCTGTGAAGCATGGGAGTAGGTGTATTTCCTCGCCTTTCTCGCCAGCTGTGATTTTGAGCAGCTCCATGGTAAGAAATATGATCATTCCTAGTGCAAAAACAATGTCCTAAGCCAGAGTTCGAGTAAATGACATTACTAAGCTGCTCCTGAATGTACTACGTCAGGACATGGCAATCCATTCTATCATAGTCCACGTGGGTTTTAATGACATTATGAAGGGCAGCTCTAAACAGTTGAAATTGGATTTTAAAGAACTTTTGTTGACAACTTCGATACCTTTTGGAAACAAAACACATTTTATAAGGAGGATGGGATCCACCCAAATTATTTGGGTTCCTGGATCCTTTTACAGCATAATAAGCTGTGTTGAAACAATGACCCAAGTCCAGCTCAGTTAATCCCTATCATTGTGATGCTGAGTTGTCATAAGGCTTAAACAAATGTACATTATACCAGGGACGTTGGTAGACACAATGTAAGTAACCTCATTTATGTCCCTCTAACTGCCCTGAATGCCTCTGCTGATCCTACAGCTATTGTATGCAGTAATCATGTGCCTATGAACCAGATTTATACTGTTAGCACTGAGGCGGTGTGCCCTTGTAGGATGTCCATTGTGTGCAGCTCACCCTGCACTAACATAAATAACATAAGCATTTCTACTTCTGCTCAGCTTCCCAGTAAAGCAATGAAAACAAGTAAGCATCCAAGAAGAAAAGTACTCAAAATATCCCAGGTTACCATACAGTGCATTCGGAAAGTATTCAGACCCCTTGACCTTTTACACATTTTGTTACGTTAGAGCCTTATTCTAAAATTGATTCAATGAAATGTTTTCCTCATCAATCTACACACAATACCCCATAATGACAAAGCGAAAACAGGTTTTTAGAAATGTTTGCAAATGTACTAATCCAAAGAAACAGAAATAAGTATTCAGACCCTTTGCTGTGAGACTCGAAATTGAGCTCAGGTGTATCCAGTTTCCAGTGATCATCCTTGAGATTTTTCTAAAACTTGATTAGAGTCCACCTGTGGTAAATCTAATTGATTGAACATGATTTGGAAAGGCACACACCTGTCTATATAAGGTCCCACAGTTGACAGTGCATGTCAGAGCAAAAACAAAGTCATGAGGTTGAAGGGAGTGTCCATAGAGCTCTGAGACAGGATTGCGTCGAGGCACTAATCTGGGGAAGAGTAACAAAAAATGTCTGCAGCATTGAAAGTCCTCAAGAACACAGTGGCCTCCATCATTATTAAATGGAAGACGTTTTGGAACCCCCAACACTCTTCCTAGAGCTGGTCGCCCAGCCAAACTGAGGATTCGGGGGAGAATACTCATTCTCAGAACCTTAGATTGGGGTCCAACAGGACAATGCAGGACTGCCTTCGGGACAACTCTCAATGTCCTTGAGTGGCTCAGCCAGAGCCCAGACTAATCAATCTATACACAATACCACATGATGACAAAGCAAAAACAGGTTTTTATACATTTTTAATATAACATTTCCATAAGTATAACATTTCCATAAGTATGCTTATGGAAATGTTATATTAAAAATGTATAAAAACCTGTTTTTGCTTTGTCATTATGTGGTATTGTGTATAGATTGATTAACGTGGCACTGTCATAGGATGCCACCTCTCCAGTTCGTCACATTTCTGTCCTGCTAGAGCTGCTTCGTCAACTGTAAGTGGTGTTATTGTGAAGTAGAAATGTCTAGGAGCAACAACATCTCAGTCGCGATTTGTTAGGCCTCACAAGCTCACAAAACGGGACCGCCGAATGCTGAAGCGAGAAGCACGTAAAAATCGTCTGTCCTCAGTCCTGACTCTGGAAGCAAGGTCAGCACAATAACTGTTCATCGGGAGCTTCATGAAATGGGTTTCCATGGCCGAGCATCCGCACACAAGCCTAAGATCACCATTCACAATGACAAGCGTTGGCTGAAGTGGTGTAAAGCTCACTGCCATTGAACTCTGGAGCGGTAGAAATACGTTCTCTGGAGTGATGAATAACGCTTCACCATCTGGCAGTTCGACAGAGGAATCTGGGTTTGACAGACGTCAGGGGAATGCTACCTGCCACAATGCATAGTGCCAACTGTAAAGTTTGGGAGAAGAGGAATAATGCTCTGCGGCTGTTTTTCATGGTTCGGGGCCCCTTAGTTCCAGTGAAGGGAAATTGTAAAGCAACAGATAACAATGACATTCTAGATGATTCTGTGTTTTCAACTTTGTGGCAACAGTTTTGGGAAGGCCTTTTCCTGTTTCAGCATGACAATGGCCCCAATAACAAAGCAAGGTCCATACAGAAATGGTTTGCAAAGACTGGTGGGAAGAATTTGACTTGCCTGCACAGAGCCCTGACATCAACCCCATCGAATTCCTTTGGGATGAATTGGACTATATAAATACTGCTTATGTCGCTTATTTCTGGAGCCGGCCCTGGGTGTGCATGTCTGTGTGTTACATGCAGGCCTGTTTGTGTGTTTGCTTACTTTGTGTAGTTAAGAAAAACTTAATTAAAAGGTACTTCTGATTGGCTAGAGGGGTAAAACCTGCAGAGGACCTCTGATACTTTAATCCCATAGTAACTGCTTGATGTGCACCTGCTAGACTTGATGCATTTGTAGGAATGACCTTTTGCCTTTTCATCTAGCTGAAGGTAGGAGGGGAGGAGAGAGAGAGTTACTTCGAAATGTCTGGAATTCTGGTAGCTGATTAGAGGGAGAGATGGTGAAAGAGAGAGAGGGGGGAGAGAGAGAGAGAGAGGAGAGAGTTACTTAGAAAGGTACGGGTTTGTGTACATGTTGAGAAGCTCACAGATTAATGTACTGAAACAAGCTCCTGCTGAGACGTATCTATGTGTGACACATAGGAAGTTAGACATAGGAAATAGGAAGTTACATTGAAATGCACAGAACTATTTGCTGCTTCTCCCTTTTAAATCCTGCCCCAGGAAGCTGCTGTCACTCCCATTAATGGAGTGCTTGTTGTTGGAAACAGTGTCGGCCAACACCTTTTCTTCAGCTTGCTTTTCCCCAAGGCTCCAGTCATGTGCCCAGGGAATATAAGTATATGGTTATTTCTAATGCTGTTTCTATACTCCTACTATTTCTATCAGCCAGGTCACCCGTGATATAAGTCAGTATTCGACATCCATTCGTGTCTGAGGATGTCGAGAGTGATATGGAAACCGGCCACTAGGGGCAACATTACCTTCAAGTAGGTTTCAGTTTTGCTAGGGAGTTGTGGACAGGAAGCATCTACCTCTGCCTCTGATTCCAAAGGTTGCAATTTCAAATCCAGCAATTAAAAAGTAGTTTCAGATTTTTGTTTTAAGCCTATCCAAAACCTTAACCCTTACCTTAACCATTTTGAATGAATGCCTAACCATAAGGTCTCGGAGTTAATGCCTAAACTTAACCTTAAACACTTCAACATTTGAAGTTTGAGAAACATGGATGAACATCTAATTCTGAGACTGTGAGAGCAATTTGGATACTTGATAGCGGAATGAAAAGCACAGTATGAGAATGAAGGATGAAACGTGCTTATAAGTTATGAGCTCTGAAAATATGACATGAAATGCTTCCAAAAGGCAGGGGGGTTGGTCGACTTGTAATGAGCTATGGAAGCTGTATACTTGAGATGATGTTGTTAGTGAAGCACTCTGATCTGTGTGTGCGTGTGTGTGTGTGTGTGTGTGTGTGTGTGTGTGTGTGTGTGTGTGTGTGTGTGTGTGTGTGCGTGTGTGTGTGTGTGCGTGCGTGCGTGCGTGCGTGCGTGCGCGCGTGTGTGTGTGTGTGTGTGTGTGGCTTCCTATGACCTATTTCAGCTGCATGTTGAGATGTTGTTAGTGGTACAGTAGCTCTCTGATCAGTGCACTTCAAGTCAATAACAGTAATCTACCCCTGACCACATATACTTCACTGTGAGAGCCGAGCCCATTAGTGGTTAGTAATTAGTGAGAGTGAAGTCTAAGCTTTCGGCCATTTAAACAGCTGATCCCCAATTACAGCCAGTCTGCCAGTATGCACATACAGTGGCTGGTCTGGTCACAGTCCTAAAAGTCATCATAAAGAAAGAGCTCAGAGAGGGAGGGAAGGAAGGAAGTTAGGAAGGAAGGAAGGAAGGAAGGAAGGAAGGAAGGAAGGAAGGAAGGAAGGAAGGAAGGAAGGAAGGAAGGAAGGAAGGAAGGAAGGAAGGAAGGAAGGAAGAGAAAGAGAGAGCGAGATACTAAATTGATACCCAATTACAGTCAGTCTACTGTATATCAAGTCTGCAAGTAAGCACATACAGTGGCTGGTCTGGTCACCGTCCTAAAGAATCATCATAAAGAAAGAGCTTATCCCATTTTCAAAAAGCAGAGAGCAGAGAACCAGCATATCATTACAACAGTATGTACCGGGAATGTTAACCACCTTCTGTAACGTTAGTTGGCTACTAGTACATTGAACTTGCCAGCATATTTACTTTATGCTATCTAACTAACTACCCAACATTTATTGACTTTATTATTCACGTCATTCATAGCTTAGCTAAGTGGTATAGTTGCTTGGATCCGTTAGTAAATTCACTCTGGCTATCTACTCCGATTTCAGAGTGCTCTCTTCTAACTGCCAGAGGCAGAGCGCAGAATAACTGATGAATTTACAAACGCTCAACACCGTAAACGTAGGCAATTTTTAAAAATTAAATTGTTGCCAGCAGCACAGTTACAGTCACCAACGCTCTGGACAACATGAACACTTTTTAACCAGCTCTGCTGGGGTTAGTAAAATGGTCAGAGTGAGGTGTTCTCTCAATTGTGTCTGGAAGTAGCTAGCAAGTTAGCCAGTTAGATTGGGTGCTTGACTGCTGGATCAGCCAAACTCCTAGGGCCAGAGCGTCCACTGTGGCTCTGAATACTCCGAGAGCGTAACGCTCTGAATTTAATTTACTAATGGACACAAACGGACAGAATGCCCAAAGCTCTCTGGCATTCCAGATTGAATTTACGAACACACCATGAAGTTTAGCTAGTAATTTGTTATGCTAACAAGCTAGCAAGAGGTTGCATAGCAACAGCATCAACTTCCGGGACACAGGCCGCTAGTACACTCAACTGAAAGGATACCGTTTGTTTACAGTATACTAAAATGAACTAAATAGTATACAGTTTGTAGTATATACTCATTGTATGTTGTATACAGTATGTTAGTATGGGTATTCGAACACAGCTCTGATCTTCATAGCGGACTTCGAAATGGCCTTTGATAAATTTCGACTAGAATTTATATATAAATGCTTGGACTATTTTGGTGAATCTCTTTTACAATGGGTTAAAGTTATGTATAGCAACCCCAGATGTAAAATAGTAAATGTAATTATTTCTCAAAAAGTATTTCAGTATCCAGAGGAGTTAACTTAGAGGCAATGGACATCCTTGTTTATTAGCTATGGCCATCGAAATGCTGTCTCTTAAGATCAGATTGAACAAGAACTTCTCAAGGGTTTAGAAATCTACGGACTAAAAACAAAAGTGTCAATGTACGCCAATGGCTTACGTTTTTTCTTAAGTCTGCAATCTGGATCACTGCATAGTCTTATCGAGGATCTAGATAAATTCTCTAGTCGCTCTGGACTAAAACCTAATTATGATAAGTGTATCATATTACATATTGGATCGTTAAGAGACACAACTTTCACATTAACCTGAATTTTACCTATAAAATGTTCTGATGGTGAAGTAGACATACTTGGTATTCATATCCATAAAGATATAAATAACTTACCAAGACTCATTTCAATTGAAATTAATATTTGAATTTGTCAAATAGACCTGTCTATTTGTAGAAAAATCACCGATTAACTCTTTAATCATTTCACAGTTTATGTATTTACTTATGGAGCTGCCTAATCCAGAAGATCCGTCATTCAAATTATATGAGCAAAATATATTTAAAATGTATGCTTGTTTATGCTTGTTTATATAATGAATATAAGTTTAGGGTGCTGAAATGATTAAATATTACAATTTCAATGTCAGCTTCCAGAAAAGACAGAACAAACAAATATTACAACAAATATTATGGTTCAACTCAAATATACTAATTGATTAAAAAAAAAAGGTAATTATTTTTATTAATAATATTATGAAAAGGAATGGTGGAGTTATGTCGCATATGCAGCTATTGCAAATATATGGGAATGTTTGTTCAATACAAAGTTACAACCAAATGATTGCAGCATTTCTGAAGAAATGGTGAAGGCAAGTGGAAGGGGGAGAAGGTAGGGAACTTGTTTGTCTGCCCTATTTTAAGATCAATTTTTTTTTTCGTAAATAAAAAAAATACCACTTCCATTTGAGGACAAAAGCGCTGACAGCTGTGGCACATAGGTTACAAAAATGCTGGGAGGACATCTTCAGTGTTCCAACCCCATGGCACATGGTTTATGAACTGATATGCAAAACACAGATTGATTCAACAATTCAAGTTTTTCCATTTTAATTTATTTAAACCAGAGCTGCTCTTCTCCCGGGAAAGGCCGGCCCGCTCCAATACCTCTCCATCATGGTTGACAATTCCACAGTGTTCCCCTCCCAGAGTGCAAAGAACTTGGAGTGAGCCTGGACAGCGCCGTGTCATTCTCTGAAAACATCAAAGCAGTGACTCGCTCCTGCAGGTTCATGCGCTACAACATCCGTAGAGTACTACCTTTCATCACACAGGAAGCGGCACAAATTCTAATCCAGGCGCTTGTCCTCTCCCGTTTAGACTTCTGCAACTCTATGTTGGCTGGGCTCACTGCTTGTGCCACAAGACATCGTCTGTCCTCGGTTGCTATACTCACTACAGAGTTCCAAACTGCCTCTGGAAGCAACATCAGCACAATAACTGTTAGTCGGGAGCTTCATGAAATGGGTTTCCATGGCCGAGCAGCCGTACACAAGCCTAGTATCACCATTCGCAATGCCAAGCATCGGCTGGAGTGGTGTAAAGCTCGCCGCCATTGGACTCTGGAGTAGTGGAAACACGTTCCCTGGAGGGATGAATCACGCTTCACCATCTGGAAGTCTGACTGACGAATCTGGGTTTGACAGATGCAAGGAGAATGCTACCTGCCTCAATGCATAATGGCAACTGTAAAGTTTGGTTGAGGAGGAATAATGGTCTGGGGCTGTTTTTCATGGTTTGGGCTAGGCCCCTTAGTTCCAGTGAATGGGAATCTTAATTATACTGCGTACAAGGACATTCTACGGTTCTGTGCTTCCAACTTTGTGGCAACAGTTTGGGGAAGGCCTTTTCCTGTTTCAGCATAACAATGCCCCCGTGCACAAAGTGATACAGAAATGGTTTGTCAAGATCGGTGTGGAAGAGCCCTGACCTCAACCCCATCGAACACCTTTGGGATGAATTGGAACGTAGATTGCGAGCGAGGCCTAATCGCTAACATCAGTGCCCTACCTCACTAATGCTCTTAGTGAGTCCACGCAGTAATGTTCCATCAACTAGTGGAAAGCATTCCTAGAAGATTGGAGGCTGTTATAGTAGCAAAGTGGGGACCAACTCCATAATAATGCCCATAATTTTGGAATGAGGTGTTGGACGAGTAGGTGTCCACATATTTTTGGTCATGTAGTGTATCTTGAGATGAATGCACTAATAGCTTGGATAAGACCATCTGCTAAATGACAAAAAGGTATATGTACAGGACATGTCGGAGCACTGAATTCAAATGTTTAAAAAAAGAGAGAGGCCAGGAGAGGGCGGGGGAGAGGTGGAGGAAAAATACAGTTTTGCTGAACAAGACTGTCTCCTTTTAAACAGCATATAGTTTTGTTACTTAATACGGAATAAGAAATAACAGTTAATGTAGGTTACTGTGAAAAAGTTAGTTTTTCGGGCAGGAATAAATCTGTAGGCTATTTTGTCATGTATTTTAGCAGTTAGCAACAACTCACAAATGTTATTATTGTTCTGTATCTGAAACAGATTGGGTTATTTGCATCATGCCTGAGGGTGAGATACAGAGCCACCTGTTTTAACTTGGGTTGTGTTCTGTAGGGAGAAAATTTTATGAAACGTAGTGACAGAAAAGGCAATATTTTTGGGCCAGTTGGCCGGCTTCCAATTCTCAAAGCATTACAACAACAATGTTGGCAGTCATTTGTTGGGAGCCAGTGACAGTTTAACTCTCCCTGACTCAGCTGTCTCTCAGCATTCATCCTCCCCGAGCCCCCTGACTTAATCTCACACAAACACACATAAACGCACACACACATTGTCATCCATCCTCCCCAGCCCACTGGCTAAGGACTTAATATGGTTCACACAGATCCGAACAGTCCTGAAGAGGGCACGACAGCGTCTCATCCCCCTCAGGAGGCTGAAAAGATTTGGCATGGGCCCTCGGATCGTCAAAAAGTTCTACAGCTGCACCCTTGAGAGCATCTTGACTGGCTGCATCAACTCTTGGTATGACAAACGCACCGATCGTAAAGCGGTACAGGGGGTGGTGCGGACAGCTCAGTACATCATTGGCGCTGAGCTCCCTGCCATCCAGAACCTTTATATCATCTGCTGTCAGAGAAAGGCCCAAAATATTGCCAGACTCCAGCCACCCAAGCCATAGACTGTTCACTCTGCTACCATCCAGCAAACGGTACTGGAGCATCAGCTCTCGACAAACAGACTCCGAGACAGCGGAGTCATTGCACAGTTTCTCTAGAGATAAATCAGATCAAGCCAGAACTGAGTGATGAACTGTAGTAGGGAGTTGTAGTTTCTAGAAGGCCAAAATTAACTACTTAACTACAATTTCTCATAATCCATTGCAGGCCTACTTGTCCGGTCTGTGTAGGGCAGACAGGAGAGGGAGAGAAGAGACAGAATGCAATCGAGAGGGATAGAGAGCAGTTGCTTCGCGAGGTATCTATACCTGAAAATAAATTAGCAAGCGATTGATAGTTGTTATTCAGCAGTCATAAAAGTATACTAAGTATAAGTATTACTTACTTAGAAAAACAACAAAAAATGTAATTTTGTTGTACAGCATAGGCAGCAGCTCTATACAGATAAGATGATGACTTGGAATGAAATGATAAAGCCACCAAATAAAACAAATGTAATATACACAACAACTGAAATATTTTATTAAAGAAAGTAATGTGAATAAATGATGGCTAATAATTGATAGGCAGTAATGGCCAGTCACTACTGTCATGTGATTTTTATTAATTGTTTTATTCTGTGTTGTTACAGCTTTCAACCCACATAATGCAGAGTGCATTTAATGTTTAAAAAAATTATCTAAACCCAAAATCGAAAGCAGTGATTTCTTTTTTTATCAAACCGATACCGAACCAACCTCAAAAAGCACTAATCGCTCAACACTAATACACAGATACACACTAAGTACACAATCACTCACACACACTGCACATACTTTTACACTTATCATGCTGCTGCTACTCTGTTCTTTATTTTACTCTTATTATTATCTATCCTGACGCCTAGTCACTTTACCCTGCTAGTGCCTTCATGTATATATCTACATCAAATACTTCGTACCCCTGCACATTGATCTAGTACTGGTAATCCCTGTATATAACTTCATTCTTCTCTATTTTATTTTATTCCTCTTGTGTTCCAATTATATATATTTTTTAAACTCTGCGTTGTTGGGAAGGGCTCCTAAGCATTTTATTGTAAAGTCGACACCCATTGTATTCGGCACACTTGACAAATAAAATGTGATTTTGATTTGACCTCACCTGACGGGAAGTTTAAAAAAACGCTCTGTCAGCAGGGAGAGTACAGGGTCATGTTCAGTAGGACACACAGCAAAATGGTTTGCAACAGTGAGTGGTGTGAATGTTGGTCTGGTCTATATTAGTCTACACCTGTGTTGTCCTAGTTTGATGGGGACCCACATCTGTAAGTGCCATGGTTACTTGAGTGACTCAGGTGCCTGACAACTTCCTGCCTCTGGCCCAGAGGATTAATGAGGCATGCTGGGTAATCAATGTAATGAGCCTTGAGTGTCTGGCTTGCCTCAGCACTGGGAGGTGTGTGTGTGTGTGTGTGTGTGTGTGTGTGTGTGTGTGTGTGTGTGTGTGTGTGTGTGTGTGTGTGTGTGTGTGTGTGTGTGTGTGTGTGTGTGTGTGTGTGTGTGTGTGTGTGTAGGGCTGGCCCAGTGTCTGTATGTATCTCAATTGGTCATTCAGCAGCTATAATACCCAGGCCAAACCTAGGTGTGATTTCATGCAGCAAATTGGAATTGTCAACAGACAAACAAACAAATAAACAAATGAACTGACTATACAACGACCTCGCCACAAGCGTCACACATCAACCCCAGGCTCAGTCCCCTCCTGGCTCCATCTGGATATATAGCTGCCTGAACTGGCACGCACGCATGCACACTGTCTACACTAAGGGCTCACCTGAGGGTTACCACGATGCATGGCTATGATCACATGTCATTACCAGGAGAGTACATCAGCCCTGCATGCATATTCCCCACAAAGTGATGGAACTAATGACAGGGTTTAAGTCTTCATTTAGCTATTCTTTCAGGCGCTTCGATGGTCATGGATCACTCATTGAAAACAGAACAGAGTTTGAAGTCTTGGCTACAAAGGGAAAAGGGGGTTCCAGAATGTCCTAATAAGCTGGATTCAACAACAGCCAAATGCACCAGCCAAATACACAGTTCTAAAGTCGATGAAGTTCCACTTTTAATCAAAATCAACAGGACTCAAATTAGTAATTTGTCTTTTGTAATGAAAAATAGCTTTCTGTCTGGCTTAAAATAGAGAAAACTACTTGAATCAGTGACCCCTACTCTCCCCTCTCTGCTCCAAACCCGTCTGGCGTTTTGAGTGGAGGGCAGAAGTGAAATAGCTTTTCTTTTGGCAGAATAAGGTCCGGTAACAACACAAAGATTTCATTAACCTTCTGGTTAACCTCGTGGCTTTTCTTACTTTCTCTGGTTCTGGCATGCTAGGGCAACATTCTGCAATACTTTGACCACAGAGATCTCTACACAGCCAAATTTGATCGGTAAATTGAACACTGTGGGTGTTCAATTTCACACTTTTTTAAGTGTTGATATGAGAACCACCAGAAAGTGTTGAATTTACACTTTTTTAAAGTGTTGCCCTTTTAACACTGAAACTTTCCAACACCGGTGGCATTAAAATGTTACGGTAATTTAGTGTTAAAGTTACACTGTTATGGTGTTCACTAATACCTTGTATTTAACATTTTAGAATTCAATTTTTACCCAAGGTCAGTGTTAAATGTACACTGTTACAAACCTGGGATAGCAATAGTTTATATGTGCTTTTTTTGCAAAGTAATACTTTTTTGTGGGTAGAAATAGTTACTTTGGAGGTGACTACAACTATTTGAATACAGATATGAGAAAACAACTACTTGACTTTTTTATATTTTGTGGCTTCGTAAGAAGGGTGGAGTGTGCCTGTTTGAGGTTGTGGACAGGTGTCTTTTATACTGATAACAAGTTCAAACAGGTGCCATTAATACAGGTAATGAGTGGAGGACAGAGGAACCTCTTAAAGAAGAAGTTACAGGTGTGTGAGAGCCAGAAATCTTGCTTGTTTGTAGGTGACCAAATACTTATTTTCCACCATAATTTGCAAATAAATTCATTAAAAATCATACAATGTGATTTTCTGGATTTTTTTTCTTCTCATTTTGTCTGTCATAGTTGAAGTGTACCTATGATGAAAATTACAGGCCTCTCTCATCTTTTTCAGTGGGAGAACTTGCACAATTGGTGGCTGACTAAATACTTTTTTGCCCCACTGTAGGTGTGGTAAAGTTCTCAGAGGAGAGGTTTGCACCAAGCGTCAGGTTAAAGATGAGTCTGTGACAGTAGAAAAAGTGGACCCTTGCCTTTTGGCTGATACATTTGTGGTTTCAGGGTGAAAAAAAAGAGTTGGCTACTGTGGAATCGGTGAGGATAACCAGAAGTGGTCTTGTGATAATTGGTGTGTTTCTGCTGGTCAGAGGGAGAAGGCGCTCAGCGTTAAACAAATGGAGGCAAGAAATATGGATTGTTTTGCACCATTTGAAAGGAGTGATTACTGGGGTAGCAGTAAATGTAAAAGTTGACCAACTGAAGGAGAAGATTCCCGATGTTTGTGATGCTCGTTGTTTGGTGTGACTGAAACAGGGTGGTGAGAGGGGTGAAACAGAAGAGTCATTGTGTGTTCTTTTGAGTTTTGATGTTGAGTCTTTGCCCGACAAAGTGATGTCAAGACATACAGTGGCAAGAAAAAGTATATGAACCCTTTGGAATTACCTGGATTTCTGCATAGATTTGTCATAAAATATGATCAGATCTTTATTGAAGTCACAACAATTGACAAACACAGTCTGCTTAAACTAATAACACAGAAACAATTATACATTTTCATGTCTTTATTGACCAGACTGTGTAAACATACACAGTGCAGGGTGGGAAAAGTATGTGAACCCTTGGATTTAATAACTGGTTGACCCACTTTTTTGCAGCAATAACCTCAACCAAACATTTTCTGTAGTTGCAGATCAGACCTGCACAACAGTCAGGAGGAATTTTGGACCATAACCTTTTTACAAAACAGTATTAGTTCAGCAATATTCTTGGGATGTCTGGTGTGAAACGCTCTTTTGAGGTCATGCCACAGCATCTCAATCGAGTTGAGGTCAGGACTCTGACTGGGCCACTCCAGAAGGTGTATTTTCTTCTGTTGAAGCCATTCTGTTGTTGATTTACTTCTATGTTTTTTTTGTCATTTTCCTTTTGCATCACCCAACATCTGTTGAGCTTCAATTGGTGGACAGATAGCCTTACATTCTCCTGCAAAATGTCTTGATAAACTTGGAAATGCATTATTCCGTCGATGATAGTAAGCTTTCCAGGCCCTGAGGCAGCTCCCTCCACCATACTTTACAGTGGAGATGAGGTTTTGATGTTGGTGTTCTGTGCCTTTTTTTCTCCACACATAGTGTTGTGTGTTCCTTCCTAACAACTCAACTGTAGTTTCATTTGTGAACAGAATATTTTGCCTGTAGCGCTGTGGAACATCCAGGTGCTCTTTTGCGAACCTTCAAATGCAGCAATGTTTTTTTGGACAGCAGTGGCTTCTTCCGTGGTGTCCTCCCATGAACACCATTCTTGTTTAGTGTTTTACGTATCGTAGACTCATCAACAGAGATTTAAGCTTGTCCCAGAGATTGATGTAATTCTTTAGCTGACATTTTAGGATTCTTCTTAACCTCATTGAGCATTCTGCACTGTGCTCTTGCAGTCATCTTTGCAGGATGGCCACTCCTAGGGAGAGTAGCAACAGTGCTGAACTTTCTCCATTTATAGACAATTTGTCTAACCGTGGACTGATGAACATCAAGGCTTTTAGAGATAATTTTGTAACCATTTCCTGCTTTATGCAAGTCAACAATTCTTAATCTTATATCTTTCAAGATTTTTTTTCTTCATATCATGATTCACATCAGGCAATGCTTATTGTGAATAGCAAACTCAAATTGTGTGAGTGTTTTTTACAGGGCAGGGCAGCTCTAACCAACATCTCCAATCTCGTCTCATTGATTGGACTCAAGGTTAGCTGACTCCAATTAGCATTTGGAGAAGTCATTAGCCTATTATAGCAATGGTTATCAATTGTACTGCAGGAATGAACGTAAGTCGCAGAAAATGGAGGTTGTGGTGGCAGCTGCAGAGAGGTAATTGGGCTTCCGAGACTTGACATCAGAAGAGTTACAGTGTGTGTTAAGTGGTGATGTACCATCCTTTCAGGTTGTTGGCATGAGGTAGGACTAAAGAGATTTAAACAGTGGAGTAGGGTGGTGTTATATTTTGTATATTTTTGAGAGTGTAGTGTTAGATGGTAGGGTATTTGTTTATTTATTTATTTTTTCAAGCGAAGTATAAGGGTATAAGTATAAGTTGTACTCTAGACTAGTAGGTGGCGGTAATGCAACATATACTGGATGCCAATCTCAGTTAAGCCTCATTGAAAAAGAAGAAGTCTTTCCAACCCTGGCAGGCATTCTGAATAAAGGTTGCGGGTGATAAAACATTCCTAACGTTGGCTGGCTGGATTCCATTAAATAAAGGTTGCGGGTGATAAAACATTCCTAACGTTGGCTGGCTGGATTCCATTAAATAAAGGTTGCAGGTGATAAAACATTCCTAACGTTGGCTGGCTGGATTCCATTAAATAAAGGTTGCGGGTGATAAAACATTCCTAATGTTGGCTGGCTGGATTCCATTAAATAATGGTTGCGGGTGATAAAACATTCCTAATGTTGGCTGGCTGGATTCCATTAAATAAAGGTTGCAGGCCTGATGTGGTCTGTAAAACCATGCGTTTCTGGCCATTGCATTACACTAGGTAATAAAGGTTTAGATTTGTTCTTAAAGCGGTACAAACACCTGTCACTGTAGTGGTACAAAGTAAGGGCATCCTTTGTACCTTTAGTTATGAGAGCATAATTGGCCTGTAAGTAGGGTTGCAAAATTCCAGTGAATTTCACAAATTTCGCCAAAATAACATTTGAAGGATTTCAGATTTCCTGCTTCTATTTCCAGGAAACTTCCAAACAGGATTTTTGGAACACCTTGGAATTTTGCAAAAGTTACCCGAGTTTTGCAACCCTACCTGCAAGTCACATTATGCTGGCTTGCAAAGTGATATACCCTTCCTATTTCAATACAGACAGAGTTAAGATAGACTAGAGTTTATATTTGTAGTCCCCTGCAACCTGCATTCAAAAAGAATGTTAGGGTTAAGGACATTGTAACTACCTAAGGCATTTAAAATGTTTTTAAAAAACATTTCCGTAACAGGTGCAAAAAAATGAACTAACTGATTGGAATAGTTCAGAAAAAAAAATCTTATCTTTGTGTAGAATAAGATAAAGAAATCAATCAATGTACATGCACAAACATACAGTTGAAGTCGGAAGGTTACATACACTTAGGTTGGAGTCATTAAAACTCGTTTTTCAACCACTCCACAAATTTCTTGTTAACAAACTATAGTTTTGGCAAGTCAGTTAGGACATCTACTTTGTGCATGACACAAGTAATTTTTCCAACAATTGTTTACAGACAGATTATTTCACTTATAATTCACTGTATCACAATTCCAGTGGGTCAGAAGTTTACATACACTAAGTTGACTGTGCCTTTAAACAGCTTGGAAAAGTCCAGAAAAGTATGTCATGGCTTTAGAAGCTTCTGATAGGCTAATTTACATCATTTGAGTCAATTGGAGGTGTACCTGTGGATGTTTTTCAAGGCCTACCTTCAAACTCAGTGCCTCTTTGCTTGACATCATGGGAAAATCAAAAGAAATCAGCCAAGACCTCAGAAAGAAATTGTAGACCTCCACAAGTCTGGTTTATCCTTGGGAGCAATTTCCAAATGTCTGAAGGTACCACATTCATCTGTACAAACAATAGTACGCAAGTATAAACACCATGGGACCACGCAGCTGTCATACCGCTCAGGAAGGAGACGTGTTCTGTCTCTTAGCGATTAACGTACTTTGATGCGAAAAGTGCAAATCAATCCCAGAACAACAGCAAAGGACCTTGTAAAGATGCTGGAGGAAACAGGTACAAAAGTATCTATATCCAAAGTATAACGAGTCCTATATTGACATAACCTGAAAGGCGGCTCAGCAAGGAAGAAGCCACAGCTCCAAAACTGCCATAAAAAAGCCAGACTACGGTTTGCAACTACACATGGAGTCAAAGATTTTGCTTTTTGGAGAAAAGTCCTTTGGTTTGTTGAAACAAAAATAGAACTGTTTGGCCGTAATGACCATTGTTATGTTTGGAGGAGAAAGGGGGTGGCTTGCAAGCCGAAGAACACCATCCCAACCGTGAAGCACGTGGGTGGCAGCATCATATTGTGGGGGTGCTTTGCTGCAGGAGGGACTGGTGCACTTCACAAAATAGATGACATCTTAAGGAAGGAAAATTCTGTGGATATATTGAAGCAAAATCTCAAGACATCAGTCAGGAAGTTAAAGCTTGGTCGCAAATGGGTCTTCCAAATGGGCAATGACCCCAAGCATACTTCCAAAGTTGTGGCAAAATGGCTCAAGGGCAACAAAGTCAAGGTATTGGAGTGGCCATCACAAAGCCCTGACCTCAATCCCATAGAAAATTTGTGTTCAGAACTGAAAAAGCGTGTGCGAGCAAGGAGGCCTACAAACCTGACTCAGTTACACCAGCTCTGGCAGGAGGTATGGGCCAAAATTCACCCAACTTATTGTGGGAAGCTTGTGGAAGGCTACCCAAAACATTCTTAAAATAAAGTGGTGCTCCTAACTGACCTAAAACAGGGAATTTTTCCTCTGATTAAATGCCAGGAATTGTGAAGAACTGAGTTTAAATGTATTCGGCTAAGGTGTATGTAAACTTCCGACTTCAACTGTAGATATTGAAACAAACTATTTCAAAATTCAACTGCAATAGCGCATGCTGGGAAATATGATAATGATGGGTGTGGTTTGGTCTAACACTGGTCATTAACACCAACACTGGGGTTATTTTATACCAATCAGAGTTCATTTAACACTAACACGGCTCCTGTGATGCTGTCTGTGGTGATACTCAGCAAAGTAGCTGTCCTCTCTCTGTCTCTCTCTGTCTCTCTCTCTCTGAGGTGACATAAACACGGTCTAACTGATGGTTGTGACTCTATCGGGGCCTTACTGTATGAACTGGTGGTTGTGACTCTATCGGGGCCTAACTGTATGGTATGGAGGGGACATGCTAGGTAGCTGACTCCCATCCGTCTGTACCAGAGAGCCCAGGCAACAGAGGGAAGAGGCAGAGGAGAGGGAGGAGGAGAAGTGTGAAGGAGAGGGATGTTAGCGGCCAGATGGGCTTCTCTGCGTGCAGGCATTCATTATTTAGTCAACCTGTCAGCTCCCGTTGGGGAATAGGTGGGTTGCCCGGCGCGTATACACAAACACAGCGCCATTTATGGAAACAAACAACCCAACAGCCTTTATCCGGGCAGCGGGGTGTGTGTGTATGTGTGTTATCGAGAGTGAGCAGCTGGGAGGTGGGGAGGCTTTTAGGCTTTAATTCAGATGACTTCAATGAATACCATCTCAAGACAAATAAACAAGCAAACTGCTTTGGGAGTGGGTGGGAGAGACGAAACATGGATCTCCGTGTCACTGTCAGAATGAACATGCAGAAAGGAGTGTCAATGCCCCAACATGCAAAACGGACAGGATTGTAATTTTTTTTGTCAACTACTGATTTTTCAGACAAACCAATTTCCCCTCTGAGGCAATCTTTTTTTTCCTATTTAGCATGCACCCCTCTCTCTCACTGTCATGCCCTGACCTTAGTATTGTTTGTTTTCTTTATTATTTTGGTTAGGTCAGGGTGTGACATGGGTAATATGTGTGTTTTTGTCTCTTTCTAGGGTGTTTGTACTGTCTAGGGGTTTTTGTAGATTTATGGGGTTGTTTTCATCTAGGTGTTTATTTTGGTCTATGGTTGCCAAGATTGGTTCTCAATTAGAGGCAGGTGTTTATTGTTGTCTCTGATTGGGAAACATATTTAGGCAGCGATCTTTGGGTATTTTGTGGGTTATTGTCTATGTTATGTTGCATTTTTGCACATTGTTTATATAGCGGTCATGTTCATCTTAATTGTTTTTTTGTTAAAGTGTTCTTCTTGTTCTTCATTTAATAAAGAAGAATGTATTCACACCACGCTGCGCTTTGGTCCCCTCCATACGACGATCGTGACACTCACATCTCCTCATGAGGAAAGACTCTTTGGTTACTTTCACAAAGTACAGTCTGATCTTAATTTGATCACCCTGTTGCTGGAGAACTTTCAGGACATTTTAAACTTGTAGTGTATTTGAGGTTTAGAAAGCTCCTGAAGTTTTTAATTTCCACTTTGAAATGTCAGACTTCATTTTCCGTTACGGAAATAATCCACATAATAATTCACATTTCCCGTTGTTGCAGGATTATTTCCCTACTGTAGAAAACTGGCTCAAATTAAGCTCCAACATCTGTATGTTTGCATCCCATATGTCACCATATTCCCTGTATGGAGCACTACTCTTGATGAGGGTCCTGGTTAAAAGCATGCACTATAGGGAGTAGGGTTGCCATTTGGGATGAACACTATATCATCCTCTACCTCCTCCTTCTCTAACCTTGACATTCTCTGCCTATATTAACTTCCAGCAAACTTCCTGACAAGCATGTGATTGGCTGTTACTAAGTATCCATAATCCCCAGCCAGTGTTGCAGTTCAATAACACTCAGTATTGGAATAGCTATTGTCAATCAAATGAAGTATAATTCTCAATTAATTTGTGTGCCTTCTTCCACTGAGAGAGCCTGCTAGATTAAAGCATCGAGGGCAGCTTGGCTTGTTAATAAGCTTTCAGGCCGATGAATCCTAATATCTTTTGACAGGAAAAACATCTGTGTAATTTAAAAAGAGCCCTGTGAAGGTCCTGTCCCTCGCTGTGCAAGTTGCCATGGCGACATTGTTTTTCAGCATGTGGCCAATCAGCGGCTGTCATCTGGTATTCCGGCTACACATCAGGGCAAATGTAAACACAAGAGCAGATGCAGGCATCGGAGCAAGCATACACGCCTACACACCTAAAAGCACAAAGACACACACACACATAGCCTAATTATGATATTTTAATTATTGATCTACACAAAATATTCCATAATGTGAAGGTGAAAAGAAAATTCTACAAATGTACAAATTAATAAAAAATGAAATAACTAGAATATACACAGCAAAGTCTCCAGTGTTAAATCAACACTGACAGTGTTAAATGTAACACTGGTCCAGTGTCTACACAGGTCCACGCTTTTCAGTGTTAAAGTAACACACTGCTTAGAGCAAAGCCATATTTGCATATTTCCCAGAGTGCCTTGCTTTCAAGTGACGTGTAGAGTTACCACTCAAGAGTGTATTTGTAAGTGGCAGAGACATAATTGTTACATTTCTCTATTTTTAATCCCGTGGCATTGACCAAGAGAAATCATATGCTAATAATATCATTAAACCTATAGTATTGAATAAGGCCTTATGGAGTTAATTTAAAACCTGAATCCACATTAGAAATGTTACACTGACAAATCAACACTTGGTGACACTGGCCAATTTGCTGTTTAGTCATTGTGTAAGTATTCACCACCTTTGTTTAGGCAAGACTGAAGTTGTTCAGGAGTAAAAACTTGGCTTAACAAATCACATAACTTAAAAGGACTCCCTCTGTGTGAAATAATAGGTGTTGACATGATTTTTGAATGACTACCCCTGCATCTGTCCCCCCTGCATCTGTCCCACCCCATACAACATCTGTAAGGTCCCTCAGTCAAGTATTGCATTTAAACCGCAGATTAATCGACAAACACCAGGGAGCTTTTTCAAAAGCCTCATAAAGAAGGGCAGTGATTGGTAGATGGGTAACAATTTTAAAAAATCTGACATTAAATATAATTTTAAGCATGGCCAAGTTAATAATTATGCTGTGGATGATGTATTAGACCACCCAGACACATCAAAGATACAGTTTACCTTCCGAACAGAGCTGCAGGACAGGAAGTAAACTGCTCAGGGATGTCAAGGTGAGTCCATTGGAGGATCGAATGACAACATTGTAGTGACTCCACGATAAAAAAAACTAATATGACAGAGTGAAAGGAAGAATATAAATGTACAGAATAAAAATATTCCAAAACATTTGTCCTGTAAAAAAACACAGCAAAGGAATAAACTTTTTGTCCTAAATGCAAAGGCTTATGTTGGGGCAAATAAACACAACACATCACTGAGTAACTTTCTCCTTATTTTCAAGTAAGGTGGTGGCTGCATCATGGTAAGAATATGTTTGATATCGGCAAAGACTGGGGAGTTTATCAGGATAAAAAGAAATGGAGCTAAGAACAAGCAAGATCCTAGAGGAAAACCTGCTATAATCTGCTTTACACCAGACACTGGGAGAGGAATTCACCTTTCAGCAGGACAATGACCTACAACACAAGACCAAATCTGAACTGCACAATTTTATGTAAAGAAAAATCCTATCGTATATAGGTAGCTAACGCATCTTGATACGGCCTCTCTGGTGATGGTCGATACCGTTTTGGGATGGGTTACCATGGTGGATGAGTAGGTGACACCCCTAAACAAATGGTGTCACCCCTAAACAAGCAAACGTTTGCCTTTGCGTAGTTCATCGATAAGCCATACATTCCTGGAGTCCGGGCGTCAAGTGTCGTGCTAAATGTCACTGATTCGAAGCCAGGCTGAGGCAATGAACAGGACCTACTGTTACACCGCCATATTCCCAACCAACAATGAGCTAATGCTCCACTCATAAAAATGTGTCATGTTTTATTAACATAACAATTCATGTGTCATGTATGACATGACTTTGACGAGGGACCCATAGCAATATAACATTTTAGTTATGCATGTGTGACATTAAGCACACATAAGATGTCATTCTCAAGGTCTCATAAATGCTCTATTAAGGATACATGTGTCAATGATAGTGTTATGTATTGTAACAATGCTAATGACACCCTATGCGGCTTTAATGTAACACTTCTATTGTGTTTATAGATGCTTAATGACGATACACTGAATGTAGATCGTTTCCCTATATTTTGTGAAGGTTAGTCTCACTGAGATCAAGTCTCTTTTGTAAGAGAGACCTGTTCAAGATGATAGCATTTGCACGAAAATTTAGCCTACATTCAGGAAAATGTAGTCGTTTCTTAAAACCGTTCTAGAATCAATTATGTGATCTTCTTTCGGAATAGCTAAGCAAAAAGTATGTGGTCTAATAAGAGCTGACAAGGTAATTGATTCTGGCCACTTTAATGCAGAGGCATTTTAACATCACCGTCCTCGAGTGCCTGTCAAATTTGCCCTTCTATGAAGTGTTTTCAAATCCCATGTTTTTCCAAAGCCCTTGGCTTCTAACCCAATCACTAGATTTCACTTCTTTCTTTCATCCCTTTTAAATATTTATTCAACATTCCTGCGATTATTTTATTCAAATTAACTCTACACTTCTGATGCAATTCAAAATTCTCATTACATATGGTGACAGGAATAATCTAGTTAAATGTACTTTAGATATTAACTAAAGGAAAATGGAACGTTTTCTTTCAAAATGAATGGTTTATTTGGGAAGAGAGAGGTGTAAACACAGTGAGCACATCTACCTGTTCTCTGAGTCCTTCTCTAACATAATAGCAAAGACACTTACACACAGGCCTGTCAGTCAATCATAGCTTTTACATTACTGCATGTCAAATATAACCAATTGCCTTCGCGTTGTTAGACCCTATGTTCCCCTATGGGTTGGGTTTTCATTGAGTAGCATGCATATTGTTCAGGCATTCAGGCAGTTGCGACATGTGCACATATCTGTGGACATTTATCATTGTTACAGTTGTAAATATGTATGTATTATTATTTGTATTATTGTCCCATTCACTTCTCTTGACATGCATTTTAGGAGCTCAGAGCTCAAGAATTTCAGGGTACCCTGCAATTACATCTGCGACCCTGTGCATGTGACTAATAAACTCTAAACTAAAGTAGATGCCAAGCCAGAGAGAGTTGTGTAGTTACAGACACACACATGCACACACACGCATAAAATCACACTCGCGCACGCATATACACACACGCACACACAAACGCACGGACCTAGCACACGTGCACGCGCGCCGCACACGGTTGTGTGATAAATTATCTGTGTTGTTAGGAGGTGGTTTGCTGGTATCACTGAGTCATACAGTATATAGCTGCTCCCTCAGTCTCTCACTCTCTCACTCTTCCTCTCTCTTTCTCTCCCTCTCATGCTCTTCCTCTCTCTCTCCCTCTCTGGCTCTTTCTCTCGCTCTCTCTCTCTCTCTCTCTCTCTCTCTCTCTCTCCCTCTCTGGCTCTTTCTCTCGCTCTCTCTCTCTCTCTCTCTCTCTCTCTCTCTCTCTCTCACCTACCTCTCTCTTTCTCTCCCTCTCTCTCTCACCTACCTCTCTCTTTCTCTCTCTCACTACCTCTACCTCTCTCGTGCTCTCACTCTTTCTCTCTCTCTCTCTTACCTACCTCTCTCATGCTCTCTCTCTCTCCACCTCTACCTCTCATGCTCTCACTCTTTCTCCATCTCTCTTTACAATGGGAGATAGATGTATAGAAAGGCATTAACAAATAAACTGGGCAGCTCCCTGTGGTTCTGTGTGTCTCTGAGGGTCAACTCTATTCAAACTGCTTTTACAGAGCGACAATGTCTGTGTCTCAAATGGCATCCTTTTCCCTGTACAGTGCAATACTTTTCACCAGTATATATTAGAGTAGAAATAATTAAGTCACCACTAGGGTTGTTGCGGTGACTGTATTACTGCCACACCGGCAGTCATGAGTCATGACCGCAGTAAAATTCCAGGTGACCATTGAGTCACAGTTAATCTCCTCTTATGCACTCAGGACACATGTTGGTAGTACCCAACTCGCTAACGATCATCAGGTCACTAATGGTCTGGTACTCAGGTCTCTGTTGTCCCTCTAACCCCTCTGACATCAATGCAAATGCATTTGAACATCACATCAAACACTTATCATCAAAACAGTATGTGCTTTTAAAACTGATACATTTGAAGAAAGAAGTTCAACAACAGGTTGGAACTGAGTGTAAAACGTGGTCATTATGGATATTGTTTCAAAGCCTAACACACCGAAATGGACAACGCTTTCTAAGGCAATGATTAATAATTCAAAACAACCATATGCATATTAGAGCTTTATGCGTATGCATAAGCTTATGAGCCCAAGCCCGAAAAAAAACCCTGTATAAAAAAGTAGGATTGTGCTGTTATACAATACATATCCTGCAGTATATTATGCATGGCAGAAAAACATCAAACAAAACGTACTTATTAAGATGTCTTTGGTGCATAATGAAAGAAATTTGAGTAATCACCTTTGAGTGTGGACTGTATTGTTATGCATACTGGATGAACTGTGTTACCTTATGCTACGCTCCCAAATGTTCTATCCACAAGTCTGGGAGAGAATGTATAGCCCTAGGCGATGCTGTAGGTTCATGGATTGTGCAGGGCGGCTTATAGTTAGCTTACAATTCTAGTGAATTTGTATATGATTTTTAGTAGCTTAGCAATAGGGGTTTTTGTATATTTTCATAATTAATAGGCTGACATGTTACCTTCAGCAACAGAATATCTCACCACCATGCATTTCCATCTCCTCTCTCTCTCCTTTATTCCTTTCTTAAACGTGCAGAGAGGGTGTCATGTTATTACTGCTGTTCCCGTTTGAGCATGCTCCTCAAACAGTGGCTGACGTGTGGAGTAAAATACATGTAAGTGTTTTTTATTTATTTCTCAGCTTTTTATTTATTGCTCATAATAAGCACGGTTCCCCTATAAAACATAAAAACAGACCAGCGGGGAAGCCCAAGGCCTCCATTTGCTATTGGAGTGCATATCACCGTAAACTCCAAGGCATTTTTTTATATCTCAAATACTCCTAGTAAAGTCAATGAAAAGTAAATAAAACGTCAAATGTTTATGTGGTACTTGACTCAATACTAAATGAGAAGTCACACCAACTCAACCTGTTACTGGTTGTTAGAGTTTTTAGTGGCTTAAGTAATCTCCTTCCACTGTTCTTAACCCTGGCAGTCATTATGAATGCAGGTTGCTGGTGAACACAAATTTCAACTGTTGGCTAGTCAAACTATGGCTAGATTACAATTGGAATTACACATCACTTTGCAAGCCAGCATGATGTGATTTACAGTTAGGGTTGCAAAATTATGATGAAAATCATAGATTTTCCAAAAACCCTGTTTGAAAGATTATTGAAAATTGTGGGAAAGTTGGTGGAATTTTGCAAACCTACTTACAGGCCTTCTTCAAACCACGGTTTTAGGTTAATCCGTTTCCTGACAATGTTTCACCAGTCAGAACTTATCCGGTTGTACAGTGTACGGATAACATGTACTTTTCCCCAGATCATGCTCATTTGAAAATGGGCCATTCAAAATCTAAACTAATTTCACATATTAGTAAGGACAAGAATAAATTGAGAATAGTCCGATGTGCGGTCTGTTAGCTGTCTAGAGCATATTGGACTGTTAGCTGTATAGATCCAATGGTCAATTTCTTGGGCCACAATACCTATTTTGCCAATTTGGACTTGGACCCCTCTGCTACTCGGAACCCTACTAATCCATCACAACTGGTCAATCGACGTCACCGCACGCGGAGGCTAAAACAGACGTCCCTCTAAGGCCCTTCTGCTAGCTTGCTACCCCCGGCCTGCTAGCTGTCTGAATCACTGTGTCTCCAGCCAGCCCAATCACTCACTGGACCCTATTGATCACCCAGCTACTCATGCCTCTCCCTAATATCAATATGCCTTGTCCATTACTGTCCTGGTTAGTGATTGTTGTTTTATTTCACGGTAGAGCCCTGCCCAATATGCCTTAACTTCTTATGGCTGCTGGGGCATTATTGAGTAGCTTGGATGAATAAGTTTCCCAAAGTAAACGGCCTCCTCCTCAGTCTCAGTTGCTAATTTATGCATATGATTATTAGTATTGGATAGAAAACACTCTAAAGTTTCCAAAACTGTCAAAATATTGTCTGTGAGTATAACAGTACTCATATTGCAGGCGAAACCCTGAGGAAAATCAAACCAGGAAGTGGCTTCTATTTTGAAAACTCCATGTTCCATAGCCTGCCTTTGCTCCATTTAAAGGGATATCAACCAGATTAATTTTCCTATTTCCTATCTCAAAGTGTCAACAGTCTTTAGACATAGTTTAAGGCTTTTATTTTGAAAAATGAGCGAGAAAGATAACATCATGTATTTTCTGGTCATTGTCTGGCCGGGTGCCAGCAGTGTTTTCTATGTGCAACAGACTTTGGGCAGCCATTGCCTTCCCTCTCCTACTGAAAAATACAGTTGCGGTTGATCAATTATATATTTTAAAAACAACCTGAGGATTGATTATAAAAATGTTTGACATGTTTCTGTGGACATTACGGCCCTCTATTTTCACTGGTAGTTGTCATATCGATCCCGGTATTGGGATGCAGCCATAACAAGTTAATCCAGGCCCCAGGCCCAGGTGTTGCACTATTTGGAATTTGTCTGCGTTGTCGTGACCTCTCTTTCCTGTGGATTTCTGAACATAAAAAGCCAAACAAACGGGGGTATTTTGGATATAAATATCTTCTTTATGGAACAAAAGGAACATTTATTGTGTAACTGGGAGTCTCGTGAGTGAAAACATCCGAAGATCATCAAAGGTAAACGATTAATTTGATTGTTTTTCTGATTTTCGTGACCAAGCTACTTGATGCTAAGTGTACATAATGTTTTGTTGAGCGATCGATAAACTTACACAAACGCTTGATTGCTTTCGCTGTAAAGCATATTTTCAAAATCTGACACGACAGGTGGATTAACAAAAGGCTAAGCTGTGTTTTGCTATATTGCACTTGTGATTTTATGAATATAAATATTTTTTGTAAAATTATTTGAATGTGGCGCTATGCAATTCAGTGGTTGTTGATGAAAATTATCCCGTTAACGGGATTGCAGCCATAAGAAGTTAACCTCTCTGCGAAAGTGGCTAGTATCCTGAATTTCCGCCTATCTGACGTACCCAAAGTAAACTGCCTTTTACTCATGCCCAGAAGCTAGGATATGCATATAATTGGTAGAATTGGATAGAAAACACTCTTCATTGTGTAGCTGGGACCCTTGGGATTGCAGCCAGAGGAAGATTTTCAAAAGTAAGTGATTTATGTAATTGCTATTTATGATTTTGTGTCGCCAGTGCTCGTTTGAAAGATATGTTGACATGGGGCGCTGTACTCAGACAATTGAATGCAAAAGCCGCCACCGCGGATAGATGCCCACCCAGACCCTCCCCTATGGGTTTAGGTTTTGCGGCCATAGTCCGCACCTTTGGGGGGCGTACTGTCACGCCCTGACCTAAGTTCCTTTGTTAAGTCTCTATTTTGGTTTGGTCGGGGCGTGAGTTGGGGTGGGCATTCTATGTTGTTTTTCTATTTTTCCTGTTTTGTGTAGTGTCACCTTTCAGGACTGTTTCGATTTTCATTGTTTCACTTTATTATTTTGTATTTCGTGTTCAGTTATATTAAATTAACATGGAAACTTACGACGCTGCGTTTTGGTCCGATCTTTCCTGTTCCTCAGATGAAGGAGATCGTTACAGCCTGTAAATGCTTAGCTTGGTTATGTTAATTCATTGTCAGTTACCATGAGAACAGTAGTCTTTTGCATGACAATAACCTGCGGACAAACTTTAAGACCGCCACAGCCCTGGTCATCACTTCTCAGAGACCACCGCTTATAACCCGAGTAATTTCATGGGAAGATTGTGACACTGCTTGTTGTAGCCTTATCCTGCAGTCAAATGACCAAATCGCCCTTTAGTGGCCTCATGGATGGAATGTTATTAATCTTTTTCATCATTTCTAAATTAATCAACATAAAGAACAAATGCTAAAAATCCATTGTTTTTATGTCAAACGGTTGTGTTATGTATGACCCACCCTCTCGATTTGGTCTTATGTAGCAAAATTTGAAATGGTGTTTTTTACAATGGATAAAAGTAGAGTCTCAGACTTTTAACGGGGTATGGTAGCAGGTTCCAGGCGCACCGGTTTGAGTGTATCAAGAATACACAGTTCATACTGATATGATATGGTTGTCACCCCATGCACCCAGCAATACCAGATACAGATATGGCTCAATGCTAAACATGTTAAAGTCCAAATAAAGTAATGTGAAAGTGTCACAGTGAAAACATTAGAACAATCATCAAATTAAATCAAAACAAATGTATTTATATAGCCCTTCTTACATCAGCTGATATCTCAAAGTGCTGTACAGAAACCCAGCCTAAAACCCCAAACAGCAAGCAATGCAAGTGTTGAAGCAAGGTGGCTAGGAAAAACTCTCTAGAAAGGCCAAAACCTAGGAAGAAACCTAGAGCAAGGATCAGGCTATGAGGGTTGGCCAGTCCTCTTCTGGCTGTGCCGGGTGGAGATTATAACAGAACGTGGCCAAGATGTTCAAATGTTCATAAATTACCAGCATGGTCAAATAATTATAATCACAGTAGTTGTCGA
Source organism: Oncorhynchus tshawytscha (assembly GCF_018296145.1). Taxonomy (NCBI): domain Eukaryota; kingdom Metazoa; phylum Chordata; class Actinopteri; order Salmoniformes; family Salmonidae; genus Oncorhynchus; species Oncorhynchus tshawytscha. The sequence continues at coordinate 18,929,942 of NC_056439.1, forward strand.
GGGTGCAACAAGTCAGCACCTCAAGAGGAAATGTCAGTTGGATTTTCATAGCCGATCATTAAGAGTATCTCTACGGCTCCTGCTGTCTCTAGAGAGTTGAAAACAGCAGATCTGGGACAGGTAGCACGTCCTGTGAACACGTTGTGAATTCCATGGGACAAAACTAGGTCCAGAGTGACTGTGACAGTGAGTAGGTCCAGAGACATGTTGGACAAAACCCACTGAGTTGATGATGGCTCCGAAAGCCTTTTGGAGTGGGTCTGTGGACTTTTCCATGTGAATATTAAAATCACCAAAAACTTGAATATTATCTGCTATGACTACAAGGTCCAATTGGAATTCAGGGAACTCAGTGAGGGACGCTGTATATGGCCCAGGAGGCCTGTAAAAAGTAGCTATAAAAAGTGATTGAGTAGGCTGCATAGATTTCATTACTAGAAGATCAAAATACGAAAACGTCATTTTTTTGTTGTTGTAAATCGAATTTTGCTATCGTAAATGTTAGCAACACCTCCGCCTTTGCAGGATGCACGGGGGATATGGTCATGGCCTCATTTAACACTGTAAATTCATCAGGCTTAAGCCATGTTTCAGTCAGGTCAATCACATCAAGATTATGATCAATGATTAGTTCATTGACTATAACTGCCTTTGAAGTGAGGAATCTAACATTAAGTAGCCCTATTTTGAGATGTGAGGTATCACGATCTCTTTCAATAATGGCAGGAATGGAGGAGGTCTTTATTCTAGTGAGATTGCTAAGGCGAACACCGCCATGTTCAGTTTTGCCCAACCTAGGTCAAGGCGCAGACACGTTCTCAATGGGGATAGCTGAGCTGACTACACTGAGTGTGACAGACTCCACTAAACTGGCAGGCTGGCTAACAGCCTGCTGCCTGGCCTGCACCCTATTTCATTGTGGAGCTAGAGGAGTTAGAGCCCTGTCTATGTTGGTAGATAAGATGAGAGCACCCCTCCAGCTAGGATGGAGTCCGTCACTCCTCAGCAGGCCAGGCTTGGTCCTGTTTGTGGGTGAGTCCCAGAAAGAGGGCCAATTATCTAGAAATTCTATCTTTTGGGAGGGGCAGAAAACAGTTTTCAACCAGCGATTGAGTTGTGAGACTCTGCTGTAGAGCAGAGACAATTACTTGATGCCGACACATAGTGTCGGATAACAATATCTCTATACTCTCTACACTCGCCAGTTTGAGCTTTAGTCAGCACCATCTTCAGACTAGCCTTAACGTCGGTAGCAATCTATGATCGCTGGATGATTTGTTTAAATTCTAATACTGTGGGTAATGGAGTCGCCAATGACTAGGGTTTTCAATTTGTCAGAGCTAATAGTGGGAGGCTCCGGCGTCTCAGACCCCGTAACGGGAGGAGTAGAGACCAGAGAAGGCTCGGCCTCAGACTCGCTGCTTAATGGGGAAAACCGGTTGAAAGTTTCTGTCAGTTGAATGAGCGACACCGGTTGAGCATTCCTACAGCATTTCCCTCCAGAAGCCATGAGAAAGTTGTCTGTCTGCGGGGACCATGCGAGAGGATTTGTACTAACGTTACTATCTGTACTTACTGGTGGCACAGATGCCGTTTCATCCTTTCCTACACTGAAATTACCCTTGCCTAACGATTGCGTCTGAAGCTGGGCTTGCAGCACAGCTATCCTCGCCATAAGGCGATCGTTCTCCTGTATATTATGAGTACAACGACTGCAATTAGAAGGCATCATGTTAATGTTACTACTTAGTTTCGGCTGTTGGAGGTCCTGACGAACCATGTCCAGATAAAGCATCCGGAGTGAAAAAAGTTGAATGAAAAAAAAGTTGAGTGAGGGAAAAACTTCAAATATAAAGGTAATTAAAAAGTAAAAACCGTAAAGTTGTCAGGTAGCAAAGTAAGGTTGGCAACAAAACGCACAGCAACACGTAAAGAAGTCTGCAAGTTTGTGTACACCATGGTCAGATTAAATTAATATCTAAGCAATATTATCACAGACTATTTTAAGCCTACACACAGAGCCATATGTAGAGATCTATACTAAACAAAAATATAAACGCAACATGTAAAGTGTTAATCCCATGTTTCATGTGCTGAAATGAAAGATCCCTGAAATTTGCCATATGCACAAAAAGCTTATTTCTCTCAAATGTTGTGCACAAATTTGTTTACATCTCTGTTACATCCCGGTTTGCCGGTAGGGATATCCTTGTCCCGTCGCGCACCAGTGACTCCTGCGTGCAATACTAGTGTTTAATATTACTTTTGAATGACTGCATAATCTCTGTACCCCACACACACAATCATAGGTAAGGTCCCTCAGTTGAGCAGTGAATTTTTAACACAGATTCAACCACAAACACCAGGGAGGTTTTCCATTGTTTTCCAAGGGCACCTATTGGTAGGTGTGTAAAAATAAAAAGCATACACTGAATATTCCTTTGAGCATGGTGAAGTTATCAATTAGACGTTGGATAATGTATCAATACACCCAGTCATTTCAAAGATACAGGTGTCCTTCCTAACTCAGTTGCCGGAAAAGAAGGGAGCCGCTCAGGGACTTCACCATGAGGCCAATGGTGACTTTCAAACAGTTACAGAGTTTAAGGGCTGTGATAGAAGAAAACTGAGGATTGATCAACAACATTGTAGTTACTCCACAATACTAACCTAAATGAAATAGTTAAAAGAAGGAAACTTGTAAGGAATTAAAATATTCAAAAAATGCATCCTGTTTGCAATAAGGCACTAAAGTAAAACTGCAAGAAATATGGCAAAGAAAATAACTTCATGTCCTGAATACAAAGTGTTATGTTTGGGGCAAATCCAACACAACACATCACTGAGTACCACTATTCATATTTTCAAGCATGGTGGTGACTGCATCATTTTATGGACTTGCTTGCCAGTGGCAAGGACTTTTTGGGGGGATAAAAGGAAACTGAATAGAGCTAAGCACAGGCAAAAGCCTAGTGGAAAACCTGGTTCAGTCTGCTATCCAAGACAAATTCATCTTTCAGCAGGACAACAACCCAAGGCCAAATATACACTAGAATGGCTTACCAAGACGACATTGAATGATCCTGAGTAGGGCTGTGTCGTTCAAGAAATTTAGTCAGCCGGTGATTGTCAAGCAAATAAATGTCTGTCTCACGGTACTTGACCATTAATTAACATAAACACATTTAGCATCTTCGGCTTCCACACATAGCCTACAAGCCATTGATGCAGACCTTTGGAACATCTACATTTTTAAAAAGTCCAATAAATGAATGTACTGTAATATAGCCTACACTGGTCAGGCCTTGTCTGGAATACAGTGTAGTGCTGTTAGTTGGATGCAGTAAAAAGCAGCAGGCCCAACTAGACGGGGTGCAGAGGAGGTCCTTGAGGATCATCTCCAGAGGTGCAGTCCAACCACAGCTCCACTCACTGCAGAGCAGGCTGCATTGTATCTGGTAAAGGACATGCACACTCTTGACCATCCACTGAATGACCTGCTCCGTCCAAAAAGAGGTAACTGCTCCACCAGGCTCCTGAGAAACAGCCACCAACTGTTCTATATAACTGCCCATGCGTCACTCTACCCACTGCTATTGGGCTGTACAATAACTCTAGGTCTTAAATGGTTCTCCCAAAAATTCAATTTTTTTTAAATCACACTTTAATATTTAAATTTCCATCATGAAAAATGTCCTGTAATGTTTTCAATTGGTCAATATTGTATTTATGTCACGCATTATGTGTTCTGTTGTAACGGCTTTCTTCCTGGGAAGGAGAGGACCAAAATGCAGCGTGGTTAAAGTTCATGGTTCTTTAATAAGAGAAACTAAACATGAACAGAATACAAAACAATAAACATGGCAAAACCGAAACAGTCCTAACTGGTGCAGAGAACACAAAGACAGGAAACAACCACCCACAAAACCCTACACAAAACAGGCTACCTAAATATGGTTCCCAATCAGAGACAATGACTAACACCTGCCTCTGATTGAGAACCATATCATGCCAAACATAGAAATAGACAAACTAGACACACAACATAGAATGCCCACCCAGCCCACGTCCTGACCAACACTAAAACAAGGAAAACATACAAGAACTATGGTCAGAACATGACATATGTATTTGAAATGAGTGTTTTGCAGTTATTAGTCATGTAAATTCTGCATTTCTTCAGTTTCATCTGTGAGCAAGAATAAACAAACTCAAACTAAATCCATTATTTATTTTAGATAGGTCTAAAGAAGCATGATATGAAGAAAATGTAGTCTGTTTCAGAAGAACAGAATAGCATACTCTGAGTTGTCCTTATGTTAGCTCCTGATCTGGCTATGTCAAATGCCTGTGGGCTACACTAGTTCCATGGCATTATTTATATTATTTTATAGTATAAAGAATTCACTTGAACAAAGCTGAATAAAAAAAGAAAGGATATTTCTTCCAAATTATTTGAGCAAGTGCACATTCTATTCTGTCTTGAGCGGTTAACAAAGAAATAGGTATTCCTATATGCTTAATTGAGAGTTATTAATGTAACTTTAGTTGTTCTAAAAACATTGGGCTATATGATTTGATTTTTAATACATTGTAAGGCTGCATGATGTAACTCTTATGATGATTTGACAAAAGCTTCTTGAAAGGCATGAGCTCTGCTTTGTTTTTTTTTGCGCAGGCTGTACACACTGTACACACATCAATATCTCATTCACAATTTGACAAGCACTTGATAATGTCTCAAATTTTGCAGTGGCATCCCCTTTGTGTGGCCGTAATGCACCCCCCCAAAATCCATGCCTTTTGCGGACAGTGACTGTTGTGCTCTTGGCCCAGGCTGCTGCGTTGTGCCCTTCTCCCTGAGTTCTGCGCACTCCAAAGCACCTCTCACTCAAATGGCTCTCCATCACGTGATCGGGTCTTTCTCACAGGCTACAAGTGAAGACAGACACATTGGGGAAACGATATATTGAAGATATTGGAAGAACTGTCCACATTTACTTTTCGTCAGCCAACAAGATGAGTAGGCCTAAAGAACAGCAAAAGCACTAGACTATGTCAATCTACTATCCCCCATAGTACAAATGTCGACCTATTCTATTCTGTGCGAGAAATACATTTTCCAAATGTAGTCTGGGACAGATGTGGGGTGGAATAGATCTCAAATTAATACAACCACTAGCATCAAAAAAACATTTTTGATGCAATGTGGCTGATGTAACAGGTCAGAACATTTAGCTTTAAATGATGATAAACTATTAGGCTATTTCTTCACATTTAAGCACAGCAATTTGCACGTGGCATTAGGCTATAAGCGTGTGCCATTAGCAGAAGAAAACATGATCAAAAGTGAACGCAAATGCAATTATGCATGCAATGCTTTATTATAAAGGTTCATTTTTATGGTGAAAATGATCTTCCCCAAACTTGAAACTCACGCACTGTGTATGCCAGTTAGTTAGTTATGTATGCCAGTTAGGCTCTACACCAGTTGAAAAGCGGATTAATGTGCTTAATTTTAAGAAGTTATTTGGCCACTTTAGTTGTGATACAAACCTTATCAAAACATATAGGCCTATGGGCTAGGCTACATTAGGTATGCGACTATGATTGTAAAAAAGTCGCAAAAAAAAGCCTTTTTTTCTTTTCTTATGCTGTGATAATATATAATTCAGAAGTGATAGGCTAATATTGTCACCCATCAGACTATCTATCTTGTCTTTACATATACTAAATAATATATGTGTGAAATTTGTTTTGATTTAGATGCACATGTCTCAAAACAGGTACATGTCATCTATGCACATAAATAGCAAGTGGTTCATTTTCATGCCAGCCAGGTAGGCTATACTCCTGTAACAAAGACAAGCAATGTGCTTAATTTTAGGAAAGTTGAGAAATAAATATAGTAGGCCTAGCCTATAGAAAGCTTATGGGATCCTCCTCTTTTTAGTAGAGGCCATCACTCTGTTTTTTTAAAACAATTTTGACATGAGCTCATGGTCTCTCATGAAGTGTTCGATTAGCTTTTCAATGCATTTGCATTGATGTCAGAGTGATTAGAGGGACAATAGAGTGCTGAGTACCAGGTAGTTAGCAAGCTTGGTAGGCTACTAATGATCATCAGCAGCATAAGAGCTTGGAGAAGCCTAATTACCATGACTAAACGGTCACGTAGAATTTGACTGCCTTTATGACTCGTGACCGCGGCAATACAGTCACTGCAACAGCCCTATTTCTGAGTGGCCTAGATACAGTTTTGACTTGAATTGCTATGAAAATCCATGACAAGACTTTATGACTGTTTAGCAATAATCAACAACCAACCTCTTAGAGGCTTATCCACAAAGACTGTAATTGCTGCCAAAGGTGATTCTAACATGTATTAAATCAGGGGTGTTAATACTTATGTAAATGCTATATTTCTGTAATTTCATTTTCAATCAAATGTAAAAAATGTCTAAAAACATATTTTCATGTTGTCATTATGGGGTATTGTGTACTGTGTAGATGGGTGACACATTTTTTAATTCAGCCTATAACATAACAAAATGTGGAATAAGTCAAAGTGTATGAATACTTTCTGGCTCGGCTTGTACAGTACTTCACAGTTAAAGAGAACATTGGTTGTGATGGAAACATTTGACCTTGTCAAGTGCCGAGCAGTATTGGAATGTTGGTTCATGCCACAGTGAGTGAGTTAGGAGGTTAACTGTGTATTGCAAGAAGTGTCCGCGTCCCAAATGGCACCCGATTCCCTACACGGTGTACTACTTTAAACCAAAGCCCTATGGGCTCTAATAGGCTGCTATTTGAGACATAGCCTGGGCATTGCAGTAAAAGTGTGAGTGATGGTGATAATCGGGTGAGATGCAGCTAGGGGGTTGTAGCTGGCATTGGCAATACATCTGAGAAGTGTATTTTTTTCTGCTAAGCTTTGCCGGAGGTAGTGTAGAAGTTTGAGGTTTTGGGGTTTGCCATCCTAAGCAAAAAGTGTGGATTACGGTACAGTACATTCATTGGTAATGTTTCAGGGTGAAACCAAGCATCATCTCTGCCTGGAGTCACACTGCTGTCTTCTGAAACTGACAATGACTTTGCTCTAAGTCACTATATCAGTTGGGCTCCGACATCCTCCAGCATTTAGCATTCAATACATGTAGATGTGTATAGCAATATAATGTTACCACGACAAGTTTGGGGGCAGGTGCTGAGATTAAATTTTTTTGCCTGCTACAGATGGCTATATCAGTCCGCTAATACAGGACTAGTAAAGTCCCATATTTTCTATAAATTCAGATTTTTCAGGGGCTGCTGCACCACCCCTACTTCCCGCGGCTATGGTTCTATGTTTGATACAGTTCCCTGATGCATTTTCCCTGTTGGTTTCGCTGGAAATGTTTACTGTGAGCAAGCTGCCCCCACTCCTTCATAGACACATACAGTACCCCCAAACCTCTAGCATGCTACCATAAACAACACATCTATTTACAGTATATACATAATTTCATGCTAGAGCAACGACCTTCAGTTCGAGGAGCCCCAGCTGAGCTAAGCAAAAATATATTTCCATTTTTTTTAAATTTTGCCAGATAATGAGTTTCTTTAGTGTAAGACAGAGAGAGAGAGAATGCGAGAGAGAAAAATAGAGAGGGGGAGAGAGAGAGCGAGAGAGAGAGCAAGAGCTAAGAGAGAGTTAAAGAGAGAGAGCACAACTTATTTGTTTTCATCTAGCGATGTTGCCTCATTCATTGCTGCCTCTTATCTGTGGTGTGTGTGTGTGTGTGTGTGTGTGTGTGTGTGTGTGTGTGTGTGTGTGTGTGTGTGTGTGTGTGTGTGTGTGTGTGTGTGTGTGTGTGTGTGTGTGTGTGTGTGTGTGTGTGTGTGCGTGCGTGCGTGTGTGTGTGTCATGTCTGATCTGGCCACTTTCGATGCGGGGAATCACTCACTCATTATCATTATCAATAATAGAGATAATTTCAGCCACACCTTCCCTGTTCACCTTAGAAATGCGCTGCCAGCCCACACGACATCACACATCTCCCACTTCTCCTCTCTTTTCCTCTCCTCCCCCTCCTCTCCTCACCCATCTCCTCATAACTCTTTTCTCTCCTCTCCTTAGCCCTTTACAGCTTCTCACCCCTCTCCTCTCCCTGATTCTCTTCCTCTCCACACTCGCATTCCACTGACTGCTAAAAATGTGTGTGTGTGTGTGTGTGTGTGTGTGTGCACGCGTGCCCTGGAATGTGTGACTATGACATTACCACAGTGTGATGGTGAATGTACCATAATGTGTGTATTTTCCAGGCAACCCCCTGCAGTGACCTCACAGTTTGGTATCTGTTGTGAGCGTGACTTAACCTTGCTGTAAGAGCTCTGTTAGTGACCGTGTAGTCAGAGTTCCAAAACAGGAAAAACAAACGTCAATGAGACTGTTATCCTTTGAAGTGGTATAGATTGTTGGGAGGCCTGGAGATGGTGATAGTGCTTCATGGGGCATGTAGCAGTGCCCAGCGGAAAGGGGGACACTGCCAAGCCAACTTATTCAAGCCAAGCTATTTAGGAGTGGTGGAGACATGCACAGGCACACACACACATACTCGCACGCACACACACACACACGCACACAGTATTTACAGTGCCTTCACCTGGATTCACCTGTTCAGTCTATGTCATGGAAAGAGCAGGTGTCCTTAAAGTTTTGTATACTCATTGTATATTTGGCCATGTGTTTTAGGTTATTGTCCTGCTGAAAGTTGAATTTGTCTCCCAGTGTCTGTTGGAAAGCAGACTGAACCATGTTTTCCTCTAGGATTTTGCCTGCTATTATCCATGTTATAACTCCCTAGTCGTTTCCAATGACAAGCATACCCATAACATGATGCAGCCACCACCAAACATAATGCTTTGTATTCAGGACAAAAGTTCATTTCTTTGGCAATTTCTTTTGCAGTATTACTTTGGTGCTTTATTTCAATAGGATGCATATTTTGGGAAAATTGTATTCTGTACAGGCTTCCTTCTTTTCACGCTGTCATTGAGGATAGTATTGTGGAGTAACTACAATCTTGTTGATCCATCCTCAGTTCTCCTTTCACAGCCATTCAACTCTGTGACTGTTATTAAATCACCATTGACCTCATGGTGAAATCCCTTAGCGGTTTCCTTCCTCTCCATCAACTGAGTTAGGAAGGATGCCTTTATCTTTGTCGTGACTGGGTTTATTGATACACCATCCAAAGTGTAATTAGTAATTTCACCATGCTCAAATGGATATTAAATGTCTGCTTTTTTAGCCATCTACCAATACGTTCGCTTTGCGAGCCATTGAAATACCTCCCTGGTCTTGTACGTAGTTGAATCTGTGCTTGAAATTCACTGCTCCAGTGAGGGATGTGTGGGGTACAGAGATGGGGTAGTCATGTTAAACATTATTATTGCCCTCAGAGTGAGTCTATGCAGCTTATTGTGTGAGTTGTTAAGGACATCTTTACTCCTGCACTTATTTAGTCGTGCATAACAAAGAGGTTGAATACTTATTGACTCAAGACATTTCAGCTTTTCATTTTTATTAATTTGAAAACATTTCTAAAAATGTAATTCCACTTTGACATTATGGGGCATTGTGTGTAGATCAGTGACAAAAAATCTAATCCATATTAAATTCAGGCTGTAACACAATTTTGGGGGGAAAAAGTCAAGGGGTGTGAATACTTTGAAGGCACTGTATGCACTAGAGATGCATGGTATTAGGTTAGAGAATGTACTGGTATCATTTGAATTACTACCCATGTACACTACCAGTCAAAAGTTTTAGAATATCTACTCATTCAAGGGTTTTTCTTCATTTTTACTATTTTCTACATTGTAGAATAATAGTGAAGACATCAAAACTATAAAATAACATATATGGAATCATGTAGTAACAAAAATGTGTTAAACAAATCAAAATATATTTCATATTTGACATTATTCAAATAGCCACCCTTTGCCTTTATAACAGCTTTGCACACTCTTAGCATTCTCTCAACCAGCTTCATGAGGTAGTCACCTGGAATGCATTTCAATTAACAGGTGTGCCTTCTTAAAAGTTAATTTGTGGAATATCTTTCCATCTTAATGCATTTGAGCCAATCAGTTGTGTTGTGACAAGGTAGGGGGGTATACAGAAGATAGCCCTATTTGGTAAAAAAACAAGTCCATATTATGGCAAGAACAGCTCAAATAAGCAAAGAGAAACGGCAGTCCATCATTACTTAAAGACATGAAGGTCCTGTCAATACAGAACATTTCAAGAACTTTGAAAGTTTCTTCAAGTGCAGTCGCAAAAACCATCAAGAGCTATGTTGAAACTGTCTCTCATGAGGACCGCCACATGAATGGAAGACCCAGAGATACCTTTGCTGCAGAGGATGCATTCATTACAGTTACCTGCCTCAGAAATTGCAGCCCAAATAAATGCTTCACAGAGTTCAAGTAACAGACACATCTCAACATCAACTGTTCAGAGGAGACTGTGTGAATCAGGCCTTCATGGTCGATTTTGCTGCAAAGAAACCACTACCTAAAGACACCAATAATAAGAAGAGACTTGCTTGGGCCAAGAAACACGAGCAATGTGTTGGAAATTAGTTATTTGGTCTGGATATTTTTTGTTCCAACCGCCGTGTCTTTGTGAGATGCAGGGGGTGAACGGATGATCTCCGCATGTTTACTTCCCACCGTAAAGCATGGAGGCGGAGGTGTCATGGTGTTGTGGTTCTTTGCTGGTGACACTGTCTGTAATTGATTTAGAATTCAAGGCACACTTAACCAGCATGGCTACCACAGCATTCTGCAGCGATACGCCATCCCATCTGGTTTGAGTTTAGTGGGACTATCATTTGTTTTTCAACTGGACAATGACCCAAACACACATACAGGCTGTATAAGGGCTATTTGACCTAGTAGGAGTGTGATGGAGTGCTGCATCAGATGACCTGGCCTCCCCAGTTCCCTGACCTCAACCAAATTAGATGGTTTGGGATGAGTCAGACTGCAGATTGAAGGAAAAGCAGCTAACAAGTGCTCAGCATATGTGGGAACTCCTTCAAGACTGTTGGAAAAGCATTCCAGGTGAAACTGGTTAAGAGAATGCCAAGAGTGTCAAAGCTGCCATCATGGCAAAGGGTGGCTATTTGAATAATCTCAAATATAATATATATTTTGATTTGTTTAATACTTTTTTGGTTACTACATGATTCCATGTGTTATTTCACAGTTTTGATGTCTTCACTATTATTCTACAATGTAGAAAATAGTAAAAATAGAGAAAAACCATTGAATGAGAAAACATTTTTTTCCTAAAACTTTTGACCAGTGGTGTATATGGTTGGTAAAACTTAACAGAGCCCTCTTTTCTCTCATTAGACCACTTATGAACACACACACACGCACAAACGCACAACATGTACACATTCTCACACAAACACACTATCACATCCACCCGTGGCCTAAATATCTGCCCTGGGCTATACTATTCTCTCCACTCTCTCAATTATGTGCCCTTGGGGAATGCTCAATGGATTGATTCCAGTCATGGACACACTTTATTGACATGTTGAAATCACTGGATGGTCTGACAGAATTGATTTATGCTCTCTTCACATCACAGGTCATGCATTAATGTCATCAGTTTGTGTTTGGAAAGTTAAGTCACATAAGCTTTGATCTGTGGCAGTTTTTGGGGCTTTTTATTGTGGATAATTTTAGTTAAAGATCAGTGCATGATTGGAACAAAAGGACCTGAAACAGAATTTGATATGGTTTTATATGGTTTATATTTAAAAGAGATCTCCTGATGTTTTAGCTCTTTTACCGTAATTCTCTTAAAGGTAATGTTTCACTTTTAAAAAATGAGTAGTGCATGAAATGTATGATGCTGATATGTCACATTTTTTCAATCCAACATTGTCAATTGGAGATATAATTGATTTCTGGGCTGCACGCGCACCATCAACATATTAAAAATAACTTTGTCCAGGAGTAAATGTCAGTTGGCATTTCATAACCGATCATTCAGAGTTAGAGACAGCAGGTGCGTTAGTGAGAGAGTCAAAAACAGCAGGTCCAGGACAAGGTAGCACGTCCAGTGAACAAGTCAGTGTTCCATAGCCACAGGCAGAACAGTTGAAACTGGAGCAGCAACACGACCAGATGGACTGGGGACAGCAAGGAGTCATCAGGCCAGGTAGTCCTGAGGCATGGCCCTAGGGCTCTGGTCCTCCGAGAGAAGAGAAAGAGAAAGGGAATTAGAGGGAGCATACTTAAATTCTCACAGCACACCAGATAAGACAGGAGAAATACTCAAGATATAACAGACTAACCCTAGCCCCCAACACATAAACTACTGCAGCATAAATACTGGAGGTTGAGACAGGAGGGGTCGGGAGACATTGTGGAGGGGTTGGGAGACACTGTGGCCCAGTCCGACTACACCCCAGACAGGGCCACAGGTTACTCAATTACCTCAATTAACCTGTGCCCCTACACATTGACTCTGTACCAGTACCCCTGTATATAGCCTCAATCCTGTTATTTCACTGCTGCTCTTTAACTATTTGTTATTTTATTTTTTACTTATCTGTTTTTTACTTAACACTTATTTTTCTTAAAACTGCATTGTTGGTTAATGATTGTTACCTGTTTTGCATGTTGTTTTGTCATTAATACATGTCACATATCAGTTTGCATACAATACAAAATATATAGGTAGAGCAAAAAAGAAATGCAAGCCCCTTGCTGCCATAAAGTTAGATTAGAAGTGCCCATCCAAGAAGGCTCTAGGTCATTGGCCACAGATAAAATGACATCAAATGACGTTATATCTACCATAGCTTTGATTGGACTGATCATGTCAACATCATACTTTCAAAAATCTTAGCTAGCAAGATAGCAGTCATCATCATGAATCAAGTTGATAATCTACTGGCAAATATTATTAAATCCTTGTCTAGAGAAGAGAAATTATGAAGATTAATTATAGATAAAACTTATCGGTGGTCATTGGCCATTGGACATAAACATTACACAACAAGTTGGAAATCTCAAATTCAACAAATGATGGTTTGGAAGGAATCAGTGGCTAACTTGCATGCGTTGTAAAGCAATTACTAGCCTGCTATTCAGTGGAGTGGGTGTGTGGTCCAAGTCTGGGTTTAAGGGTCTCTTTTCCCAGCTTAAAAGGATAAACATTCAAAACGATACGTCAGAAAAGGTTGAGTACATTAGCCATGCTTTCAATCCAGCATGATTTACGTCGTGTGTAAAACAACTGTAAAGCTCAGAACTGGGAAATCTCAGACTTCAGTGAGTTCAAGACAACTGGGAACTGGCTCCGACTGGGAAAATACACTTTGAACTGTCATCCAACTCAGAATTCCAAGTTGGGAACTCAGGCCTCTTTCTAGAGCTCCGACCTGAAGATTCTTTCTAGAGCTCCAACCTTGTTTTTTTTCCACAGTTACTATTTATCTTGAAAACACCATACATCCAGAGAATGCCAGACTTTGACGATATTGTTTGATGACAAAATTGGACCGTGAAGGACCGACTCCACCTTCCTGTTCAAGTGAGCACAGCACAACAAGGTGAGTCCATAAATGTAATGTACGTTGCTGCATTAATTATGAAATATGCCAGGGAGATATGTCTACTGTAGCAAAGAAAATAATACTAAGTGTACACTACTGTTCAAAAGTTTGGTGTCACTTAGAAATGTCCTTGTTTTTGAAAGAAAAGTAATTTTCTTTGTCCAATTAAATAACATTGAATTGTGCGTAGACATTGTTAATGTTGTAAATGACTATCGTAGCTGTAAACGGCTGATTTTTTTATGGAATACCTACATAGGCGTACAGAGGCCCATTATCAGCAACCATCACTCCTGTGTTCCAATGGCACTTTGTGTTAGCTAATCCATATTTATCATTTTAAAAGGCTAATTAATTATTAGAAAACCCTTTTGCAATTATGTTAGCACAGCTGACACCAGTCTCAACATCAACAGAGGAAGAAGAGGCGACTCTGGGATGCTGGCCTTTTAGGCAGAGTTCCTCTGTCCAGTGTCTGTTCTTTTGCCCATCTTAATATTTTATTTTTATTGGCCAGTCTGAGATCTGGCTTTTCCCCCCCAACTCTGCCTAGAAGGCCAGCATCCCGGAGTTGCCTCTTCACTGTTGACGTTGAGACTGGTTTTTGCGGGTACTATTTAATGAAGCTGCCAGTTGAGGACTTGTGTTTCTTGAGGACTCTGTTTCTCAAACTAGACACTCTAATATAGTTCTCCTCTTGCTCGGTTGTGCACCGGGGCCTCCCACTCCTCTTTCTATTCTGGTCAGAGCTAGTTTGTGCTGTTCTGTGAAGGGAGTAGTACACAGAACAAGAATAGACCGACGAGTTTCAGAAGAAAGGTCTTTGTTTCTGGCCATTTTGAGCCTGTAATCGAACCCACAAATGCTGATGCTCCAGATACTCAACTGATACTCAAAGTGTTCTCTAATGATCAATAAGCCTTTTAAAATGATAAACTTGGATTAGCTAACACAACGTGCCATTGGAACACAGGTGTGATGGTTGCTGATAATGGGCCTCTGTGCCCCTACTGTATGTAGATATTTCATACAAAATCTGCTGTTTCCAATTACAATAGTCATTTACTACATTAACAATGTATACACTGCATTTCTGATCAATTTGATGTCATTTTAATGGACAAAAAAAAAGTGCTTTTCTTTCAAAAAGAAGGACATTTCTAAGTGGCCCCAAACTTTTGAATGGTAGTGCATGTTGTGTAGTAAGCTGTTATTAGCTGTCACGGTCTTCCTCCTCTTCATCTGAAGAGGAGAGGTGAGAAGGATCAGAGGACCAATATGCGGCGTGGTATGTGTTCATAGTGAATTTTAATAAAGAGAACACTGAACACTATACAAAAGAGTAACAAAAAACAATAAACCAAATACGACCGTGAAGCTACAAATGAGACCTGTGCTGACACAAGCCACTAACATAGACAATCACCCACAAACACCAGTGCAATCCAGGCTACCTAAGTATGATTCTCAATCAGAGACAACTAATGACACCTGCCTCTGATTGAGAACCATACTAGGCCGAAACATAGAAATACCCAAATCATAGAAAATCAAACAGACTGCCCACCCCAACTCACGCCCTGACCATACTAAATAATGACAAAACAAAGGAAATAAAGGTCAGAACGTGACATTAGCCCATATGCCTTGGTCCTTTCCCCCCTCATAACTTAGCCTACTGTTCTGACTTGGTGGCACACATGTAACCTACAGCCTGTTTTAGAGAAATGTAATAATCAAATATTGTAAGAGCTTTCATTGTCTGCTTATATGCCCCCTTTATTTATTCTACGGTTCTGACTTGATGTTCAGGGAGATTGCTGTAAGAAAGGCCCATGTTCTGATTTCTGTCGCTGTAAGAATGCTCATGTTCTGAAAAGTGCTGAACAAATAGTTATATTGACTACGTCCATCCTAGCTCACTCATTAATGTCTTAATCGAAATTACTGATTGTCTTCTTATCCGCTCGTCGTCCCCTTATGCCATAGTTTGTACATCTCAATTGTCAGCAGAAACCACATTTGTTTAATAAGCAAGTCAGCTATTTTTTTTAAAGGCAGTAAATGAGGCTGAATGAACTGTTTCGCTGCTAGACAAGGCACTACTGATAGCCAGGTGTGGCAGTGGTAAGGATTCATCCCATGGTGCTGAAAAGAAAGCTCTGCAGTTGGAACATCTTTATGTAGACCCTAACAGTTTGTGTGCACCATTTGTCACTGTTATAGTGCAATTAATGTATTGTTTAGTGTTGTGTTGTGGTTTTTGCTGGCATGCATGATTATTATTTATTTGGCGGGATGTATGACTTTGTGGCTGTGGTAAATAGTGACAACCGCTCTATTGTCATTATCAGGCATCAATTATGAAGTAGGCAAACTGATACATGAATCCTAAATACTGCAAACAATTTAGTCTGTTAATCTTTGCAAGTTGTTTTTTTTAATGATTTATTGGAGCCTGGCAGAGATAGATGCAACCATACTCTAAGCCAGGAAATGTCTCTGCATTCAGGTTGAACCTTGGAATCTACAGGAACATGGAGCACTCCGTGCCGGTAAGTCATGATATAATCTTATACTTACATTGCATTATACAATTTCAAAACCTACACTCAAATTGAATTGGAGAAGCCCTTTGCACCATACAAATGTCTACCCCTGGAGTAACTCTCTGTCAGAGAGACTGTGATTGGCAGGTTAGGCACAAGGCTCTGGTCCAGTGGTTGGTCAGGGGTGAGGGCTCTCTTTCAAGCACACTCACTACTTCTATCCTTCTCTCTCCAGGTGCTACAGAGACAGGCTCGTCCAAGGACATCCAGAGCCTTTTGACCAACCACCTGCGATCTCTCCGGAGCACAGAGAAGTAAGCTTCACTCATAAAAGTACATTTGATTCACTATGTAAACCTCCTTCACAATGGCCATCTGCTTGTGTGACGCTAGCATATTATCCAGGGTCAATGGTTGGATTGGATTTACTGTACTCACTCCAACTCATGCTCTCTCCTCCCTGTAAAAGTCTCCCAGACTTTTATCAAAACTAACTTATGTCCGCCCCCCTTTCCCCTAGGTGAGTCTACTGGTCTATGGAACTCTAGAGCAGCACATCACAAAACCTGCCACCCTGTTGTCAGCTATCCACAGACTTTCAATGGCCACATTTTGGGGATGGCCAAATGCAATAAAATGTTCTATAAACAAGTCACTCATATTGTAAGATTACAAAAGAAAAACTCTGAGGGTATTTGTCATGTCGGTTTTCACATTTTTACAAAACTTCTGTGATAACTTAAACATCAAGACAAATACACTTCAAAGGTCTAAAATAAATGCAAGTATCATGTCCAGAGTGAATATATTTGTATTAATGTATATCATACAGGTGTCTCAACTAAAATATATATCCCAGACAAAATTAAGGAATGGGACAAAGTGAATATAAGTCTGTGCTTGCGTACTTAGCAGTTTGTATGAATTTGAGTGGCTACATTCGGTACATGTTGACAGATTGGCTGTGAGACAGAGAGACTGTTGCTGTACTCCCAGGTAAGCCCCTTGCTTCCGGAACAACCCCACTATTCAGTCAGGAAGCTTAATAAAGAAGATGTGTGTCACTATCCAAGCCCATGTCACAGCACGCAGTGGCCTGATAGGGAGATGACAATAAACGTATTATGTACCTTTCATCTCCAAAGTCATGTTCACAGTACATGTTGCTGAACAATTCAACCCGTTTTGTTAGTGTCATTTATATGGAAATTCACATACAAATATTCAGTTCTTAAGCTCTGACTGTAATACCTATAGGGTCCAGTGGTGAAAGACTGCTGTGCAAGGTATTGGGGCAACAGCATTCTTCCATGTCCCGTATTTACAAAGGGGGTGTTTATCTAGTTTATAGATTTCTAGGTTGGTGGTTTGTGTGGTTCCCAATTAGAGGCAGCTGGTAATCGTTCCATCTAATTGGGGATCATATTTAGGTAGGCTTTTTCCCCACCTGCATTTGTGGGATAATGTTTGTGTGTTTGAGCACTACGTCGTCACGGACTTTGTAAGTGTTGTTATTTTGATTCTAGTTTCACTTTGTAATTAAAGATGTGGAACTCAATTCACGCTGCGCCTTGGTCCGTTCATTTCCAAGATCGTGACACCTATTCAGCCAAATTATACCAGAACAGCCTATTTGCAGTGAAATCAAGAGGGGCATTTTCCTACCCCAACTTTTCAGTCACCAGTGCATTAAAACTTCTATGGCTGGGGGCAGTATTGAGTAGCTTGGCTGAATAAGGTGCCCAGAGTAAACTGCCTGCTACTCAGTCCGTTGCTAATATATGCATATTATTAGTATTATTAGTATAGAAAACATTCTGAAGTTTCTAAAACTGTTTGAATGATGTCTGTGAGTATAACAGAACTCATATGGCAGGCAAAAACCCAAGAAAAAATCCAACCAGGAAGTGGGAAACCTGAGGTTGGTCATTTTTCAACTCATTCCCTATTGAAGATACAGTGGGATATTGGTCATGTTGCACTTCCTAAGGCTTCCACTAGATGTCATCAGTCTTTAGAACCTAGTTTGATGCTTCTACTGTAAAGTGGGGGTGAATGAGAGGGGAATGAGTCAGAGGTCTGGCAGAATGCTTTGAGCTCGTGACGCTCATTCACATGAGAGGTAGCTCGAGTTCCATCGCATTTCTGAAGACAAAGGAATTCTCCGGTTGGGACATTATTGAAGATTTATGTTAAAAACATCCTAAAGATTGTTCCTATACACCTTTTGACATGTTTCTGCGGACCGTAACGGAACTTATATAATGCTATTTCAGACTAATGTTGACTGCACAATATGGCGGATATCTTTTTTGCTTGTTTGGTCTCTGAGCGCCGTACTCAGATTATAGCATGGTTTGCTTTTTCCGTAAAGCTTTTTTAAAATCTGACACAGTGGTTGCATTAAGGAAAAGTGTATCTAAAGTTCCATTTATAACACTTGTATTTTCATCAACATTTATAATGATTATTTCTGTAAATTGATGTGGCTCTCTGCAAAATCACCGGATGTTTTTGGAACTACTGAACATAACACGCCAATGTATACTGAGATTTTTTTATGTAAATATGAACTTTATCGAACAAAACATATATGTATTGTGTAACATGAAGTCCTATGAGTGTCATCTGATGAAGATCATCAAAGGTTAGTGATTAATTTCTCTTTCTGATTTTTGTGACTCCTCTCTTTGGCTGGAAAAATTGCTGTGTTTTTCTGTGACTTGGCTCTGACTTAACATAATCGTTTGTGGTGCTTTCGCCGTAAAGCCTATTTGAAATCGGACACTGTGTTGGAATTAACAAGAAGTGTATCTTTAAAATGGTGTGAAATACTTCTATGTTTGAGGAATTTTAATTATGGGATTTCTGTTTTGAATTTGGCGCCCTGCAACTTTCACTGGCTGTTGTCATATCGATCCCGTTAGCGGGATCTCAGCCCTAAGAAGTTTAATAAATAGGTAAAGGAACAAAGTATCTTGATAAAAAGTGTTCAAAATAGTGAGTATTATAGCTAGTAAATATATAATGTTATTTTCTAGAAACCTAGCTACAGTCTACTTAGCTAAGGTGGTGAACTCAGACTATTGGTGGGAGTTAGGTAACGTTAGCTAGCTTTCCCCCAGCAGTTCATATCTAGCTAGCTAGTTAATGGAATTTGTATCAACTTTATCAGATGAATAGCTTAGCAAATATAGTACACATATAAAAGAGACAATAACCTTCAAGAAAATCCTTTGCATTTTATTCTGGGACTTCAGGCCACGGAGTAACTTGTTTGTAGAACCGGCCTCATCACCAGATGTTGTCCCCAGTCAGCTCCAGAGTCTTCACCTGAATGAACGTCAAACAGGCAAAATCACAGGCAATCATAGCACTTACTTACTCGCGGACATGCGTAAAAAAACAAACATGTTGCTGCCTCCCCCCCAAAAAAACTTTCCATTTACAGTACCAGTCAAAAGTTTGGATACATCTACTCATTCAATGTTTTTTTCTTCCTTTTTACTATTTTGTGTGCAAAGCTGTCATCAAGGCAAATGGGGGATACTTTGAAGAATCTCAAATATATTTTGATTTGTTTATAACACTCTTTTGGTTACTACATAATTCCATACGTGTTATTTCATAGTTTTGATATCTTCACTATTATTCTACAATGTAGATTTTTAAAAAAAACTAATGTGTAGGTGTGTCCAAACTTTTGACTGGTACTGTATATTGGCAAATTTAATTTGCAACATGCCCTCTAAACCAAGGGGTTTTGGCTCATTTTGCACAAGTTGTGCTACCTTGTCCCGGACCTACTGTTTCGACCCTCTCCCTCTCTCTCTCTCTCCTGCTGTCACAACTTCTGAATGCTCGGCTTTTAACATCTTGAAGAATGATCTAGCCTTAATGGCCATGTACTCTTATAATCTCCACCCGGCACAGCCAGAGGAGGACAGGCCACCCCTCAGAGCCTGGTTCCTCTCTATGTTTCTTCCTAGGTCCAGCCTTTCTAGGGAGTTTTTCCTAGCCATAATGCTTCTACATCTGCATTGCTTGAGGTTTTAGGTTTCTGAAGAAGCACTTTGTGACATATGCTAATGTAAAAAGACTTAAAAATAAATGAGATTGATTGACCTTGTGACGTGCTGCCACTCGCTGTGTGAATTCCATGTTGATAAAGTCATTGGGCAGGCAGATGGCAACGAGAAGGAACATTTTATTTAATCTCCACGCAGCGCATATAATGGCCATTATATTGTATGAATCATTCCATCAAATTACTTTGTCGTCATTTGGTGTCTAGGCGAGGTAGAGGCAGAAATTACATTAAGAGAGAAAGAGAGAAGCTGGGGGAGAAGGACTGGGAGAGAGGTAAAGAAATTACATTGAGAGAGAAGCTGGGTGAAAGGGACTGGGAGAGCGGTAAAGAAATGACATTAAGAAAGTGAGAGAGACTCTGGGGGGGAAGGGACTGAGAGAGAGGTAAAGAAATTACATTGAGAGAGAGAGAGAAGCTGGGGGAATGGGACTGACGAGAGAGGTAAAGAAATTACATTGAGAGAGAGAGAAAGAGTGAGAGAGCAAGAGAGGAGATGGAGAAAGGAGGAGAGGGGAAGAGATGATCATTTGTTTTCTAATCCCTACGAACGTCACCTTTGATCTCCCTGGCATGCCTATGTTCTGTCGTTGTTTTTCTAAAGGCCGGCCCAGCAGGCACCAGCCAGACCTCTGAGACACACACACGCATGGATACACAGACACACACACAGCAAATCAAATTTCACCACGCTAGGTCAGCATCATGACTCTGCATGTTAAGTATGTATCTAACACATCTACCACCCCCCTCTCTTCACCCGCTAGACTCTCACAAACACCCCTGTGGCGCTATACACACATACACACAGACACACACGCACACAAATGGCGTCTTGTTAAATGTATTCTCTCTGTATTCATGAAACAGACTGAGAAATGATACAGATCAGAATGAGAGTTGTGTTTTTGTTGCTTTGATAATTGATAAGCTCTCTTCGTTCTCAGCTCCCGGCATTCCTAGCTATGGATTAATTAAACGTTCTAAAGTTGTTATTTTCTATTTTGTTTAGCTGCTGTGTTTGTTAGGGCTGTTAGAGATGGTTCAATGAGTTATTCTGACCTGTAATGTCCCTCTGGGGAGCCTTCTGAATATGGTCAGAGCAGGACAGGCAGGGTCAGGGGTCATGGCTACCCAAGCATGGAAGAAGGATGTCGGATGACATGTCCATAGACATTTGTATTTATTACTCTTCCTGGGGTCCGAACATATTAAATCCCTTACATCACATATAAAACAAAGGAAAAAACAACATATAACATTAACATTTTTGCACCACTACATATCTACAATACAAAATGTTTAATACCACCATACAACAATATTATGGGGCGGCAGGGTAGCCTAGTGGTTAGAGCGTTGGATAAGTAACCGGAAGGTTGAAAGTTCAAACCCCCGTGCTGACAAGGTACAAATCTGTCGTTCTTCCCCTGAACAGGCAGTTAACCCACTGTTCCTAGGCCGTCATTGTAAATAA
Organism: Oncorhynchus tshawytscha; assembly: GCF_018296145.1. NCBI lineage: Eukaryota > Metazoa > Chordata > Actinopteri > Salmoniformes > Salmonidae > Oncorhynchus > Oncorhynchus tshawytscha. Next base: position 18,951,686 of record NC_056439.1, read on the forward strand.
GAATTTGTTCTTAACTGACTTGCCTAGTAAAATAAAGGTTAAAAAAAAAGAAAATTACAATGTATGCATGTGTGTGTCTCTTCACAGTCCCCACTCTTCCATAAGGTTAATTTTTTTAACCTGTTTTTTAAATCTGATTCTACTGCTTGCATCAGTTACCTGATGTGGAATAGAGTCCCATGTAGTCATGGCTCTATGTAGTACTGTGAACCTCCCATAGTCTGTTCTGGACTTGGGGACTGTGAAGAGACCTCTGGTGGCATGCATTGTGGGGTATGCATGTGTGTCCGGGCTGTGTGCAAGTATTTTAAACAGACAGCTCGGTACATTCAGCTTGTAACACTTCTTACAAAAACAAGTAGTGATGAAGTCAATCTCTCCTCACCCTTGACCCATGAGAGATGTACATTTATGTCATTAATGTTAGCTCTCTGTGTACTTTTAAGGGCCAGCCGTGCTGCCTTATTCAGAGCCAACAGCTCTTTGTGGCACCTGACCGCACTACTGAACAGTAGTCTAGGTGCGACAACTTGGGCCTGTAGGACTTGTCTTGTTGATAATGTTAAAAAGGCAGAACAGCACTTTATTATGGACAGACTTCTCCCCATCTTAGCGACTGTTGTATCAATATGTTTTGACCATGACAATTTACAATCCAGGGTTACTCTGAAAAGTTTAGTCGCCTGAACTTGCTCAATTTCCACATTATTCATTATGAGATGTAGTTGAGGTTTGGGGTTTAATGATTTGTCCCAAATACAATGCTTTAGTTTTGGAAATATTTAGGACTAACTTATTCCTTGCTAACCATTCCGAAACTAACTGCAGCTCTTTGTTAAGTGTTGCAGTCATTTCAGTTGCTGTAGTAGCTGACGTGAATAGTGTTGAGTCATCCGCATACATAGAAACAGACAGTAACATGTCATGAGTAAAGACTGAAAAAAGTAAGGGGCCTAAACAGCTACCCTGGAGAATTCCTGATTCCACCTGTATTATGTTTGAGAAGCTTCCATTAAAGAACACCCTTTGTGTTCTGTTAGACAAGTAACTCTTTATCCACATTATAGCAGGGGAGGTAAAGCCATAACACATCTGTTTTTTCAGCAGCAGACTATGATCGATAATGTCAAAAGCTGCACTGAAGTCTAACAAGACAGCCCACACAATAATTTTATCATACATTTCTCTCAGCCAATCATCAGTCATTTGTGTAAGTTATGTGCTTGTTAAATGTCTTTCCCTATAAGCGTGCTGAAAGTCTGTTGTCAATTTGTTTACTGTGAAACAGCATGTATCTGGTCAAACACCATTTTATCCGGAATGACTTTAGCTTTCCTCCAGGCCTGAGGGCACACAATTTCTAGCTGGCTTGAATTAAAGAAGTGGCAAATAGGAGTGGTAACATTGTCCGCTTATTACCTGTCACGCCCTGGCCTTATCTTTGTTTTCTTTATTATTTTGGTTAGGTCAGGGTGTGACATGGGGGATTTATGTGTTGTCTAGGGGTTTTGTATGTTTATGGGGCTGTTTCCTTTCTAGGTAGTTCGTTATGTCTATTGTTGCCTAGATTGGTTCTCAATTAGAGGCAGCTGTCTGTCGTTGTCTCTGATTGGGAACCTTATTTAGGCAGTCATGTTCTTTGGGTATTTTGTGGGTGATTGTCTTCTGTCTTTGTGTCATTGCACCAGATAGGACTGTTTCGGTTTTCACATTTGTTGTTTTGTATTTTGTAGTGTTCTCGGTTATCGTCTATATTAAAGATGTTGAACACTAACCAAGCTGCATTTTAGTCCTCCTCTCCTTCGGCGAAAGAAAATCGTTACATTACCCTCAGTAATTTTCCACCCAGATTGTCAGACCCCGGTGGCTTGTCATTGTTAATAAACAACAATAATTTTTTCACATCTATCATAATTTGATCAGATATACTTGGATGTGTAGTGTCAGCGTGTGTTGCTGACAACTCATACCTATGTTTGCTTATCTTGCCAATGAAAAAGTAATTAAAGTAGTTGGCAATATCAGTGGGTTTTGTAATGAATGAGAAATCTGATTCAATGAATGATGGAGTCGTGTTAGCCTTTTCCCCAAAATGTCATTTAAGGTGGTCCAAAGCTTTTTACGATCATGCTTTATATAATTTATTTTTGTTTCATAGTATAGTTTATTTTTCTTTCCCATGACAGGGATAAAGAGTCCAGAGTGGAAGCAGAGATCTCAAGGGGAGGTATGAGGGAACAAGCAGGAGCCATGTGGAGTTTCATATGGAGATAGTGTCAGAGGTCTCAGGGTCCATCATCATGGGGGGGAGAGACAGAGAGAAAGAGTCCAGTGGGTGCTTATATCGCTAGGGGGCTGAGGATAAGTTAGGATGAGGAGATGGTGAACACTAGCCAGAGTGGGACATGGGACTGCCTGTCTAAACGCAGCCTATTTTTTTGACCATTTGGATCAGCTCTGAAAAGGATCTGATTCGTAAAGATCGGATGTGATGTGACTAGTCAAAAGACCAATTATTAAAACAAATAACAGTATTGGGCTGCCTGTCTAAATGCAGCCATAGAGACAAAGAGTCTCGAGGGACATCCACATTAGAGCAAGGGTGAGGGGGTAGATGAAGAGATGGAGAGTCCAGTCGTTACCTATGTCTCTAGGGGCTGGGGATACGGGGTGTGGGGAGGAGTGTACACTAGTCAGGGTGGCCATAGAGTCAAATAGTCTTAGGGGCCATCATCGGGGACCGGTGATATAGCTAGATAGACTCGCCACACATTGACTCTACAGACACTGAGTGACAACTACATCAGATCTGAGTTCAGAGTCTGATACTACCTCAACTACAGGTAGAAGCTTAAGGAGACTGAGCTATAGCGAGAGAAAGGAGTGACCTTGACAGTGGCCTTATCTCAGTTCACTGGTCACGATGGCAACACCCACCCGTAGCACGCGCTCCAGCAGGTGTATCTCACTGATCATCCCTAAAGCCAACACCTAATTTGGCCACCTTTCGTTCCAGTTCTCTGCTGCCTGTGACTGGAACGAATTGCAAAAATCGCTGAAGTTGGAGACTTTTATCTCCCTCACCAACTTCAAACATCTGCTATCTGAGCAGCTAACCGATCGCTGCATAGTCTATCGGTAAATAGCCCACCCATTTTTACCTACCTCATCCCCATACTGTTTTTATTTATTTACTTTTCTGCTCTTTTGCACACCAATATCTCTACCTGTACATGACCATCTGATCATTTATCACTCCAGTGTTAATCTGCAAAATTGTATTCGCCTAACTCCTCATTCCTTTTGCACACAATGTATATAGACTCTTTTTTTTCTACTGTGTTATTGACTTGTTAATTGTTTACTCCATGTGTAACTCTGTGTTGTCTGTTCACACTGCTATGCTTTATCTTGGCCAGGTCGCAGTTGCAAATGAGAACTTGTTCTCAACTAGCCTACCTGGTTAAATAAAGGTAAAATAAAAAAACTTGAGCTGCGTGGGTTTCTAGGAAGAGCGACGCCATGGAATAGATGCTTCACATTGCTCATGAGTCTCTGTGGAAAGAAAATGGACACCAAAGTATTCTTCGATTTCTTCAAAATGACAGGAAATCCAATTGCAGCAGTAGGTCACAAATGATTTGTTTGATAGTTTCGAAAGTCTAACAAAGCCAGATAGTTATGTCAAAGAGGATTCTCAGAAAACGTAACTGTAGTGAAACTATAGTTTCTATAGAGAAGCCCAGGGAAATAGTCCATCCCAGTGCATTGAGAAATGCAGCTTGTTGTACATGAAGGCACTAGGCGAGGTTAGATAAACACAGAACAGAGTGTTGTAAACACAGGCAGGGTTAGACAAGGTTAGACTTGGCCATGTTCAACAACACGGTTATTGGCACCACCTGTCTCTGAGAGGAGAGTTATTACTGTTCACACACACACAAACACACGCTCTTTACTGTCATTACTTTAGGGGGTTTTGCCCTATGCTTCACAGTGAGAATTGTTGTGTAATTGGGCATTCATCATAACAGTCATTTATAGAGCAAAAAAAAAAACAAGCAAATAAAGAAAGCAACGAGGAAGGAAGGAAATGCAAGCAGCCGTTGGTAGTGGGTTGCTGGTGGGGAAAGAAAATGTGCTGAATGTGAGCGTTGCGATAAATAAGTCCCTTAGCAGATGCCTGGGCTTATAAATATTCATGAAGACGCTAATAAAATAGGGGGAGGCTGAGAAAGAGAAGGCAATTGAACATTAAATATTAAGCCTCAGTTCGGAGTCTGACAGTAAACATGATTTTACCCCTGAGATGAGCTAGGATACTCTGTTCTGGCCTGGTCTCTACTGGTCTCCCCAGGTCTCCTCTAGTTTCCTTTAGTCTCCCCTAGTCTCCTCTGGTCTCCTCTAGTCTCCCCTGGTCTTCTCTTGTCTCGTCTAGTCACCTCTAGTTACCTCTAATCTCCCCTGGTCTCCTCTATTCTCCTTTAGTTTCCCCTGGTTTCCTCTAGTCTCCCCTGGTCTTACCTTACATAAGTGCAACCATAATCCTCTAGTCTGGTCTCCGCTAGTCTCAATTAGTCCCTATTCATCTCTACTCTTTGCACTTGGACAGTAATGTCTAACACTAAACTTATCAAGGCAATTAAGCCATACAACCTCAGCTCAGAGTCTGACATTACTTCGTAAACATACTACTGCTGCTGAGACAGAGATGAAATGGATACTAGATCCCTTGGTCGGCCAACCTCTCTTGGCCTCGACGGACTCTCAAATAGAGTTATTAAGACCAAGTTTACTTAAGCCCCAGTGAGACCACTTATAGTCAGAAAAATATGCTCCAGAAGACAGCCAACACGTGCACTAAGATGAAATAATATATAGGACCTCCCCATTTCAAAATATCTTCTCCCTACTGAACACCACCCTGGTTGACTCAGGCCCTGCTACTGTTTTGTTCCCATTGGTTTTAGATCACTTATGGTCAGAGGTCAGATCAGCCCCAGATGTCAACAACAATGATATACTGTATGTCTATGGTCAACAACACATGCACTACGATGAGCAAAGCATCTATCAGTGATTTAGTGGCCTACTTGGCACTGATAGGCTCTCAATGGATGCTCTTCGTGGCTTTATGAATAGTTTGTGACAGTGGAGAAGATTGATGATTCAATATAAGTCTGTGGGGGCAGACATAGGTGCTTGATGGGATTTGAAATGTACAAGGAGTATAGAGATATAATGAAATACAAGTAGAAATGTCAAGAAGTACAGTATACAGTATGAATTCAAATGGGATGGAGAGGAGTGGAGAGTTGCATTAATCACGTAAGGGACGGGTAAGTAGTTGACATGAAAATAAAAAGATAATTCATTAATTTCTTTGTTTTCTCATGCATTTGTTTGTTCATTCATTCATTTATTTTCATTAATTCATGCTATTGTGGACAGGAGCATATTTGTGAGAGCCACCCTCTCCCAATCAACCTTCCCTGTGTCTTTATCGACCGTCCCTGTATTTATGACAGCTGGACTGCTGTTTGGAGGGGAGATGGAATGGAGAGAGTCCAGTGAATGGAGTGGGGTAAATCAGATCTGAGGGTGTCACTGAAGCTGGAGCAGAGAGAGAGAGAGAGAGTGTGTGTGTGTGTGTGTGTGTGGAGGAGGGGGATGGTCCTGTACCTCTAAACGAGGGGTTCCCAAACTTTTCTCTCAGGCCCCCCTTTCAGCGTTGTTGGAACACCCTGCGCCCCCCCCCCGCGTGCGAGTGCCACGTCTGTTTCTATGGGCACAAGTACTGTTCCTGACACAAACTGTTCACACCCCTCTCATTGGTGGAGAGAAATTGTGCAGGTTTATAACATATGTCCTGCAATTCTACACATTGTGTCATGGGGTGCATTTTGTCGTTTTAAAGCTCATTCTCCTGCAATTCTATACATTTTGCCAAGTCTAACGTGTATTAATGAGTGACTCAAACATTATAACAAAATCTAGGGGCTAAAAAAACCTAGCTACAAAACGTTAGCTGACATGGGCTAATTGATCTGGACATTTCTCACAATTAATAAATAGCTCTCTAAGGTATGCATGACGAGACGAAAACTGATGATGCGCCACCCAATTTCGAAATTGTACCTTGTGCATTCTACTAACACAACTTCAAAGAGTAAGTTGAAAGCCGGACTGAGTTGCTTTAAAAAAAATCCCCTGACCCCACAGTATGGGAACAACTGCTCTAAACAAACATCTGCCAGCCATACACAGAGCAATCACAGCAGAGCTCCCAGAACAGAGACAGTGGGAGATAAACAAGCTATGAGCCACAGGGAGAGAGGATTCTGTAGGGCTTTCATTGACTCATGCCATCTCACCGAAACTGTGAGGTAACACACACATGCAGGCATGCACACATGCACAGAGACACACAAACGGTTGACATTTATAATCAGACAAATTTACACATTTTCATTTTGGGCCAATTTTCTCTTGGTTTGTGAGCCTCTGGAGTTTTTCTGTGGTTTCATTTCACATTAGGGACCTCTGCCCTTGAAAATATTCCATTTAGATTAGTCTAAGAAAAAGGTAGAATACTTATCATCACGCTCCCTGTTAGATTGGAGGTTCAATTGTAATCACTGTTTTTCCTTGAGCTGAATAACCCCTCTTCTGTTACAAACAACAACTTGAAATAGATTTCCCCCTGTCGCACGCAAACATGTGAACAGATTGCTCTGTGCACACACACACACACACACACACACACACACAGACACACACACACACACACACAGACACACACACACACACACACACACACACACACACACACACACACAGACACACACACACACACACACACACACACACAGACACACACACACACACACACACACACACACACACACACACACACACACACAGACACACACACACACAGACACACACAGACACACACACACACACACACACACACACACACACACACACACACACACACACACACACACACACACACACACACACACACACACACACAGTAGCCTGATACTTCATCATTGATCAAACTTAATCATATATTTTATTTGTAAGTGTCGTCATTTCCATTGATTGATAGCCTGGTCCCAGTGGTGCAGAAATTACTTTTAGGCAGATTAAGCACGTAATTAAATGACCAAGATATTTTTTTTAATTTTATGCCACACTGAAAACTAAGACAGGTAGGGACACTTGGGTTAATGTGCCCCATTCCCTAAATAAATACCATACTTGACTTTAATTCACTCACTAAGTTCCACATTTTCCATCTGCGTCCCAAATAGAACCTTATTCCGTATATAGTGCGCTACTTGTGGCCAGAGCTCATAAGGCTCTAGTCAAAAGTTGTTTACTATCTAGGGAATATGATGCCATTTGGGATGATGCCTCAGACCCCTAAAAATGCATGGTCTAATGTTGAGATTAATGCTAATATAATGATAATATATGCCATTTAGCACTTGCTTTTATCCAAAGCGATTTACAGTCATGCATGCATACATTTTACATATGGGTGGCAAGCACCATGCTCTGCCAACTGAGCCATACAGGACCACCAGGTGATACAGGACCACAGGCCTGTGCCTTGGCTGGCCCACCGCACTGTAAAACCAGATAAGTTCTGGCTACTCAATCATTTTGAGTAAAGCGATTACCTAAAAAGAAACTAGTTAAGAAGCTTAATTAGCTGAAGTGAGCAGTACTACCATCATATGAGAAGTAATACAAACGCATATGTAACATATACTTATATTTAAGGCCCCCACTCTGCCACCCCTCCAATAATTTCCAGTGTGCCTAGACTTCTCAGTAGAATTGTAGAGTTACCACCCATGACGGTATTTGTTAGTGACAGAGAGATAGTTGTTCGTTTTCAGTCCTTTGGCCTTCAACAAGTGATTTCCTAGGTCAAAATGATCATTATAATTGAACCAATACATATACACTACATGACCAAAAGAATGTGGATACCTGCTCATTGAACATCTCATTCCAAAATCATGGGCATTAATATGGAGTTGGTCCCCTCTTTTCTGCTATAACAGCCTCCACTCTTCTGGGAAGGCTTTCCACTAGATGTTAGAACATTGCTGCTGGGACTTGCTTCCATTCAGCCACAAGAGTATTAGTGAGGTCAGGCACTGATGTTGGGCGATCACTCCTGGATCGCAGTCGGCGTTCCAATTCATCCCAAAGGTGTTTGATGGGGTTGAGGTCAGGGCTCTGTGTAGGCCAGGCAAGTTCTTCCACACTGATCTCTACAAACCATTTCTGCATGGACATCGCTTTGTGCCCGGGGGAATTGTCATGCTGAAATATGAAAGGGCCTTACCCAAACTGTTGCCACTAAGTTGAAAGCACAGAATCGTTGCGAATGTCATTGTATGCTGTAGAGTTAAGATTTCCCTTCACTGGAATTAAGGGGCATAGCCCGAACCATGAAAAACAGCCCCAGAACATTATTCCTCCTCTATCCATCTTTAAAGTTGGCACTATGCAATGGGGCAGGTGGCGTTCTCCTGGCAACCGCCAAACCCAGATTTGTACGTTGGATTTGCCATATGGTGAAGCGTGATTCATCGCTCCAGAGAACGCATTTTCATTACTGCAGAGTCCAATGGCGGCGAGCTTTACACTCAAGCCAATGTTTGGCATTGTGAATGGTGATCTTATGCTTGTGTGCGGCTGCTCAGCAATGGAAACCCATTTCATTAAGTTCCCGGCGAACAGTTTTTGTGCTGACGTTGCTTCCAGGGGCCGTTTGGAACTTATTAGTGAGTTTTGCAACCGAGGACAGACTATTTTTATGAGCTACGCGCTTCAGCACTCGGCGGTCCCGTTCTGTGAGATTGTGTGGCCTACCACTTTGCGGCTGTTGTTGCTCCTAGACGTTTCCATTTCACAATAACAGCACTTACCACTTACAGTTTATTGGTGTAGCTCTAGCAGGGCAGAAATTTGACGAACTGTCTTGTTGATAGTCACTGAGCTCTTCAGTAAGGCCATTCTACTGCCAATGTTAGTCTGTGGAGATTGCATGGCTGTGTGCTCAATTTTATACACCTGTCAGCAACGTGGCTGCATTAGCCGAATCAGTAATGTTCCAACCAGGATTTCCATAAAACCCAGGATACTTACCCAAATGTTTTAACCCTTACTATAAATCACATTTATGCTGACTTGCACAGTGTAATTCCCATTGAAATATAACAAGCAACAGTTGAAATTTCTATTCATTGACAACCTGCATTCATAATGACTGCCAAGATTAAAAACAGTGGGAGGAACCTACTTAAACTGGAACAACCATTTCAGTGACGGGTGCAAAAATGCAATAATTGGTTTAGTTTACAAAATACATGTATCTTTGTGTAGCATAACATTGACTCAATCAATCACTCAATTTACGTACATGCAAAAACACAGATATTAAAAAGTATCCCTGCAGTAGAGCATGCTGGGTAAAGTGTTATATTTTTAAAGAATGTACTTGGTGTGACTTCTCAGTATCACATCAATTTAAGTAATAATGATATTTCATTTTTCTAGTATTTGAGTTAAAAAGGCCTTTACAGGGTTTACAGTGTGGCCTAGTTTAAATCAATATAGGGAGGAGACACAGTTTGTATCCCAAATTGCACCCTATCCCCAATATAGTGCACTACTTTTGACCAGAGTCTATAGGGCTCTGGTCAAAAGTAGTGCACTATATACACACTTAAGCATTAAGGACACCTGTTCTTTCCTTGACAGGCTGACCAGTAAATCCCAGGGAAAGCCATGATCCCTTATTGTTGTCACTTGTTAAAACCATTTCAATCAGTGTCGATGAAGGGGAGGAGACAGGTGAAAGAAGCCTTGAGACAACTGAGACATGGATTGTGTGTGTGTGCCATTCAGAGGGTGAATGGGCAAGACAAAAGATTGAAGTGTCTTTGAACAGGGTATAGTAGTAGGTGCCAGGCGCACCGGTTTGTGTCAAGAACTGCAACCCTGCTGGGTTTTTCATGCTCAACAGTTTCCCGTGTGTATCAAGAATGTTTTACCACCCGAAGTACATCCAGCCATTGGAGTCAACATGCTCGGCTGCTCTGGTCTAGGCTGTGTGATGATGATTCATGCTCGGCTGCTCTGGTCTGTGGCTGTGCGTAGTGTGATGTCTGTGGGAGGGGTTACACTGAGGATCGATAGAGACCATAAATTCCCCCAGTCTTTGTGATGCATATCGATTTAGTGTCCAGGGTCTGGTATCAGCTCCAGGACATGAACACCAGGGCAGGGTTTCGTCCCAAATGGCACCCTATTTCATTTATAGTGTTTGACCAAGGCCAATAACAGTGCACTATATAGGGACTAGGGTGCCATTTGGGACAGAAACCCATTCCCTCACTCCCTCATCTCATGGCATTTGCCATGGAAAAAAAGAGTTACCCAGACATCCATATCCACTATCACTATTCTCCACCTCTCTCTATCGCTGCAAATGGTCATTTAAATCTGGCCACCCACCAGGTCACCAATGAGGTCTAAAGCGACTACAACATTACAATGACCTTTCGCAGAAACGCTAAATAATTCGCTCTCTCTTCCTCTATCTCTTTTTACTTCTTATCTATTTTCTCTATTCTTCTTTCTAATTTACTTTCTCCTTCCCTCTTTCCTCTCCCTCCTGCTGTGCATCAATCATCAGGTATGTGGTGAGCAGGAGCACGGTGTGAGGGGGATGAAACAGAAATAAGATTACAGCTGGCACAGGTGAGTGTGTGTGTGTGTGTGTGTGTGTGTGTGTGTGTGTGTGTGTGTGTGTGTGTGTGTGTGTGTCGGCCCTGTATTAAAGAACCAAAATGGTTAAAGAAAAGTGTGATAAATAAAAACATACACCAATTTCATTTAAGGAACAAAAAACTGACAGCTGTGCCATATAAATGGCAAAATAGTTGGGAAGACACTTTCGATGTACCCATTCTATGGCACATGGTTTATGAATTCATACACAAAACAACGTCGGATTAATTTTTTAATTTAAATTACTGTACAAAATTATTGCAACCAATAGAATGTTATATACATGGAGGATTCAATATTTGCTGTGAGGAGGCAGAGTCATTAAATAATTTATTTTGGTATTGTCCATCTGCTGCCATCCTGTTAGAAGGTAACATATTATTTTATTACAATGGTTAAAATGTATTTTCATTGTGTTCCATGGTGTTACTTGCCCCCTAGTGGAGCTTTCTGGTACTTAGAAAGACTACGCAGGAACTAACAGGAAGTAGAGAATTCGTTCTGCACGCATAGAAGCAGCTAAAAACAACGCTACGGTGCAGGTCTTTCAGTGTAGTTATTTTTTGTCACGCTTCAGACTTGGAAAATATTTGTTTGAAAGTTCGATTCAAGCATTTAGCTAGTGATGATAATCTTGTTATTGATAGAGTTGCTTACATATGAATCTAGTGATGATAATCTTGTTATTGATAGAGTTGCTTACATATCAATGTTGGTTGGTTGCATTTACTCACACATTGCAATGCCTTTCATGTATGTCGTTAGCTGTATTACTTTGCTCGTGCGTCATGCAAACGAATTGTAAAATATACAATACTGTTGTTTTGTTACTGTTTCTAGTGTAATATGCTTTGTTATTCTACATAGATGGTTGTACATTATTAGAGTAATGAAAGGAGTTAGCCAATTACCATATGAGTAACAATTAGCTATATGGTTTGGCATCATGCCAGATGCATGGTACCTTAGCACGTGCTTTGTGTTTATGCAACTTCAAATGTATAATGTACAGCTACAGTATGTCGGTGTGAATTGAATACTAAAGTATATTCTTTTCTGTATTTTGCAGTTTCACAACATAAACGTTTTCAATATATTCATTCTAGAAAAGTCTTTTGGAAGACAGTTTTATGGAAGACAGTTGTTAGCTATCTGTCTAGTTTTGCATGGGAACGCAACTCAAGGGCAGAATAGTCCATATGTAGCTCGTTTTTAGTCACAGGTCCAGGAATGGCTTAAGAATTGCAACATTTGCCTAGAACTAACACTGCAGATAGCAATACTGGGTGATTTGAAAAGCCATAGTCAATCAATCAATAATATAATCATTATTTTAGCAAAAATGTTTATTGTTAATTTACAATCTGTAGAAGCTATGAGAATAGAAAGGTTCAGTACTTTTGTGAAGCATCACAGCACAGTTGAAAAATAATGGCAAAGAGACATCCAAAACGGATGGTGTTAAGAGAGAGATGGGAGGGATGGAATGGAGCCTGAAGGGTGGGACTGGATGGTGTTGAGAGAGAGATGGGAGGGTTGGAATGGAGCCTGAAGGGTGGGACTAATAACAAGATAACCAATGTAAAACATAACGGGATCTGTAAAATGTATATAGGTTCGGAGATTTTGTGAAATAGTACAGTTACAAATAGAAATCAAACTGGATGGACATCAGAAATAGAGGAATAGAGGACTAAAAACAAACAAAATATAACTATTGTAATATAGACTGCGTCTGTAAAATGTGTATAAGATGTATAAACTGAAGGTAGAAGCCTAAGTGTTATTGTTTACTCCAATTGGGGGAAGGGTGGTAGGGTTTGCGAGGGTATAATAAAGGTCTTTTTTTTAAAGTAAGTATGTCTATATAGGTATGCATATGTGTATGTATATGGATATACATATTTACCCCCCAAAATTATGGGCGATTGGAAATGATGCAGACAATTACATTGATGGAAGCAACAATCTTTCCGCAATGTTAAGCTGATACACCCCTTAAAAAATATATAAATTATTATAAAAAAAGATGAGTGATGTTAATGAGCCGCAGCAGTGAGAGTGACAGCAGTGAGAGAGAGGCTGCATTGGAATCTGTTGATGAGCAAGCTACAGAACCTGTTCCCCATCATGGATAGGCTTAGTCCTCCTACTCCTATGCAGTCAACAGCCGACAGTTGGAAATGTTTCAAGCAGAGATTCAATATCTACCTAGCAGCCTGTGGAGCAGGGAGAGATGATGACAAATTGGGAGGATGCATTGGACATTTATAATAGCTTCCAGCTAGATGAGGCAAATTTGACATTGACTGAGTTTTTCACTCATGATCAGGAACAGGGAGTCAGTTTTGACCAGTACTTGGCTGAGTTGAACACACTGAGCAAAACGTGTGAATTTGAAAATCTGAAAGACTCAATAGTGAAAGACAGTCTGTAGCATACGTGATAATAGACTCAAGGAAAGATTGCTGGGAGAGCAAGATTTAACTTTGGATAGAGCAGTGAATACAGTGGGGCAAAAAAGTATTTAGTCAGCCACCAATTGTGCAAGTTCTCCTACTTAAAAAGATGAGAGGCCTGTAATTTTCATCATAGGTACACTTCAACTATGACAGACAATATGAGAAGAAAAAAATTCCAGAAAATCACATTGTAGGATTTTCTATGAATTTATTTGTAAATTATGGTGGAAAATAGCATATTTGGTCACCTACAAACAAGCAAGATCTCTGGCTCTCACAGACCTGTAAATTCTTCTTTAAATGGCTCCTCTGTCCTCCACTCGTTACCTGTATTAATGGCACCTGTTTGAACTTGTTATCAGTATAAAAGACACCTGTCCACAACCTCAAACAGTCACACTCCAAACTCCACTATGGCCAAGACCAAAGGGCTGTCAAAGGACACCAGAAACAAAATATGCCCCATATACCACCCACCACTGCGACCTGTATGCTCTCGTTGGCTGGCCCTCGCTACATATTCGTCGCCAGACCCACTGGTTCCAGGTCATCTATAAGTCTTTGCTAGGTAAAGCTCTGCCTTATCTCAGCTCTCTGGTCACCATAACAACACCCATCCATAGCACACGCTCCAGCAGGTATATATCACTGGTCATCCCCAAAGCCAACACCTCCTTTGACCGCCTTTCCTTACGGTTCTCTGCTGCCAATGACTTGAACTAATTGAAAAAAGTTGGACTTATATCTCCCTCACTAACTTTAAGCATCAGCTATCTGAGCAGCTTACCGACCGCTGCAGTTGTACACAGCCCATCTGTAAATAGCCCATCCAACTACCTACCTCATCCTCATATTGTTTTAATTTACTTTTTTTGCTCTTTTGCACACCAGTATTTCTACTTGTGCAGATTATGATGTGCATCTATCACTCCGGTGTTAATTTGCTACAGTGTAATTACTTCGCTACTATTGGCCTATTTATTGCCTTACCTCCTTACTCCATTTGCACACACTGTATATTGATTTTTCTATTGTGTTATTGACTGTACTTTTGTTAATCCCATGTGTAACTCTGTTGTTGTTTTTGTCGCACTGCTTTGCTTTATCTTGGCCAGGTCGCAGTTGTAAATGAGAACTTGTTCTCAACTGGCCTACCTGGTTAAATAAAGGTGAAATAAAAAAAATACATTAAAAAAGAGCTGCGCAGGAATGAGACCGCAGTGCATGCAGTACAAAGAGAGGAGTGGCACACAAAACACTTTACGGAACAAACACAAGCAGAAGAGAAAAATCAAAGCACTACATGGGGAAATGTGTAGGTAGTCACAAGCCTAAAAGTTGCACTACGGATGGCAAATCGTGTAACAACTGTGGGGAAAATAATAATTTCTCAAAATGCTTCAAAGCTGAAGCTGCAAAGAAAAAGGTTCACAGTCGAGGAGGAGACTGAAGATTTCTTTGTTGATTCTGTGGGTATTTGCAATGCAGTAAACACTGCATGGATTGTGCCATTGAGTGTGAATGAGACTATAATACTATTCAAGCTCGATACTGGAGCTCAGGTGAACCTGTTGCCGGATGACTACAAAACACTGAAAGTGAAGAGCAGAATAAGCCTATATGCTGGATAGAATGTACATACCAGTCAAGGGATGCTGCAATGGGAAACAGTTTAAAGCACAGTTGCTGTTCATGGAAGATAATGTAAAGCCTATCCTAGGAATCAGTGCATGTGAAAAGCTCAGTCTGGTGAAAAGAGTGTTGTAGTGACATCACAGCAGTGGTGGAAAAAGTAACAAATTGTCATACTTGAGTGAAAGTAAAGATACCTTATTAGAAAATGGGTGGAAGTCACCCAGTAAAATCCTACTTGAGTAAAAGTCTAAAAGTATTTGGTTTTAAATATACTTAAGTATCAAAAGTAAATGTAATTGCTAAAATATACTTAAGTATCAAAAGTAAAAGTATAAATCATTTAAAATGTATTATATTAAGCAAACCAGACGGCACCATTTTCTTTTCTTTTAAAAATTTACGATAGCAAGAGGCACGCTCCAACACACAGACATCTTTTACAAACTAAGCATCTGTTTAGTGAGTCTGCTAGATCAGAGGCAGTAGGGATGTTCTCTTGATAAGTGTGTGAATTAGACCATTTTCCTGTCCTGGTAAGCATTCAAAATTGTAACAAGCACTTTGTTTGTCAGGGAAAATGTATGGAGTAAAAAGTACATTTTCTTTAGGATTGTAGTGAAATAAAAGTTGTCAAAAATATAAATAGTAAAGTAATGTCCACATACCCCAAAAAACTAGTTAAATTGTATTTTTACTTAAGTACTTTACACCACTGCATCACAGACTAAAAATGACCAGAAATCACTACTGACTGTGTACAAGGACATGTTTGAGGGTGTTGGATGTTTACCTGGAGTATGCAAAATATGTACTGATGACAAAGTTACTCCAGTTGTGCATACGTGCAGGAACGTTCCATTCACACCGAGGAAAAAGCTCAAGGAGGAACTCGGACGCATGGAAATGTTGGAGGTCTTCACAAAAATGGATGAACGCACAGATTGGGCAAGTTTACTGGTAATTGTGGTGAAAAAGAACTGCAATCTCAGGATATGTCTAGACCCGAGTGATCTCAACAAACCTGTCAAGAGAGAGCATTTCAAGTTGCCAACCAGAGAAGAGATAATGCTACAGTTTGCTGGAGCAAAGTGGTTCTGTACGCTTGAAGCCTGATCAGGATTTTGTCAAATTAAGCTAAATTGCACAAGCTCAAGGCTATGCACCTTTAACACACCTGAGGGCAGGTACAGATTTCTTTGTCTACCATACGGGATTCTCTCAGCGCCAGAGGTCTATCGCAAAACCCTCCTTCTTCGAGCACATTCCAGGAGAAGAGACTGTTTGGCCCTGACCGTGTGTATCGTTGGACAGGGCCGCAGTGTCTCCCGACCCTTCCTGTCTCAGCCTCCAGTACTTATGCTGCAATAGTTTATGTGTCGGGGGGCTAGGGTCAGTCTGTTATATCTGGAGTATTTCTCCTGTCTTATCCAGTGTCCTGTGTGAATTTAAGTATGTTCGCTCTAATTCTCTCTCTCTCTCTCTCAGAGGACGTGAGCGCTAGGACCATGCCTCAGGACTACCTGGCCTGATGACTCCTTGCTGTCCCCAGTCCATCTGGTCGTGCTGCTGCTCCAGTTTCAACTGTTCTGCCTGCGGCTATGGAACCCTGATGTGTTCACCGGACGTGATACCTGTCCCAGACCTGCTGATTTCAACTCTCTAGAGACAGCAGGAGCGGTAGAGATACTCTGAATGATCTGCTATGAAAAGCCAACTGACATTTACTTCTGAGGTGCTGACTTGTTGCACCCTCTACAACCACTGTGATTAATATTATTTGACCCTGCTGGTCATCTATGAACATTTGAACATCTTGGCCATGTTCTGTTATAATCTCCACCCAGCACAGCCAGAAGAGGACTGGGCACCCCTCATAGCCTGGTTCCTCTCTAGGTTTCTTCCTAGGTTCCGGCCTTTCTAGGGAATTTTTCCTAGCCACCGTGCTTCTACACCTGCATTGCTTGCTGTTTGGGGTTTTAGGCTGGGTTTCTGTACAGCACTTTGTGACATCAGCTGATGTAAGAAGGGCTTCATAAATACATTTCATTGAGACCGTGATGGATGACATCACAGCAGTGGTGACATCACAGCAGAGATGACATCATCATCTGAGCGTCCACAAAGTGCTGGACCTGACATGGAAAGTCAACCTGAAATTAAACAAGAACAAATGCAAGTTTGGTGTGAAAACATTTACCTTTGTGTGAGACGTACTCTCAGAGAAGGGAGTCAAACCAAACCAGAGGAAAAGATCAGCAATCAACAGTATGGAGCACCCGCAGAACAAGGACGCTACATGGACATGATCACCTACATTGCAAAGTTCATAACTCTGCCAGCACAGTCCGCACCACTCAGATGTCTTGTGGAACAGAACAATGAATGGGAAAGGTCCCATGAGCAGGAAAACTGCTTTGAAAACCTGAAAAAAACTATCACAGAAGAGCCAGTGATCAGGTTCTACGATCCAGATAAAAGTGCAAAGATTTCTGCAGTTTCTGCACAGTTTGGACTAAGGAGCAGTTCTTCTGTGACAGAATGACGACACCTGGCAACCCGTCACTTATGCATCCAGAGCCTTAACAGGCGGAGAAACAAGGTACTCACAAATAGTGAAAGAACAACTGGTGAGCACATACACATGCGAAAGGTTTCACCGATATGTCTACGGACAAGCCTTCGAAATAGAAACCGACCACAAACCATTGGTGTCAATCATGTCCAAGCCACTGAATGATTGTCCAATGAGAATCCAGAAAATGATGATCAGACTGCAAAAGTATGTTGACCGCCAACACTCTTTCTCGAGCAGTTGACAAGAAAGAGAGCGCTGACACGCAGAAAAACGCTGCGATTCAGGACTACGTCGACATGATCGTAGCATCACTTCCTGTGTCTGCAGAGAGAATGGAGCAGATGAAAAGGGAGACTGCAGCTGACCAACCAATGACGAGTTGAAAGAAACAATACTGAAAGGATGGCCTGCACAGAAAAACAACTGTCCAAGTGGAGGATTAGTGGATGTGCAGAGCAGAGCTCAGCATTGTGGATGACATCATGCTCAAAGGCAACACGTTTGTCATTCCCATGACCCTATGCAAAGAAATGCTACAGGAAATACACAAGGGCCACTTTGGTGAGGAAATATGCAAACGATGAGCACAATAATTCAGTTTTCCCCTTTTCTAACTCTGACTTTGCTGGTAGCTACTTTATTGGAGGAAAAAATGTGATATGTGGTTGTCCCATGTAGATATCTTAAGATGAATGCACTAACTCTAAGTCGCTCTGGATAAGAGTGTCTGCTAAATGACTCAAATGTAAATGTAAGTAATGTACTGGCAAGAATGAACCAGGAAATCGACCAGACCACTCCTTCGTGTGAAATGTGTTTGACAAACAGTCCAAAGTGCTAGCACCCAGATCTGCTCACAAAGTCAAACTCACAAAGAGAGAACAGAAACATAAACAAAAGCAGTGACACGACTCCGAGAACCTGGATGCAGGAATCTGGATGCAGCAAGGACATGTGCAGAGAGACGTTGCACCGCGATACTATGAGATCCGAACGGAGGCGAAACCGAATGGATCTGAGGCCGCAGCCACTCACTCGAGGGACTGAGAATCATCAGGATGACCGATACTCAAGTCTCAAATGCTTTCAACAACACTGACTGACAACGGACGCTGTCCATCTGCTTCAGGAAACACTCCAGCAGAACAACCAGAAATGACTGCCCACGCCCCTGAAAGGCTTACTGAGAAACAACAACAACAACAAAGCACCTGGACTGAATGTTTTTGTTTATGTGAAAACAAAGAGCCACAATAGAGTATTGTTGGACAGAAACGTTTTTCTTTTTTTTCACACATTCAAAATATTTTTATTGCCTCTTTACGTGATGGGTAATTTTGAAAACCCCATAAAAAAAAAATGCAAAAACATTTGAAGAAATGTGTGTGCATTATTGGAAATATTGATATTTTACATGTGACATATTTAGTTACACAGACAAGTGCTTTTCTTTTAAAGGAAGATAGGTGTGTTGTGTGTGTGTGTGATCAACATATGACTACGTTACCAATGAGGAGTTGTTGGGAGTGTGCCCCGGTTTGTCATTCAACAAGGAACAAACATAACTAGGGGGATGCAGACCTGCGGAGATCCGTTGGCCAGGGGAACGTTAAGACTACTGCGACAGTGGGAAGAGACCTGACTGTGAAGGAGACCTGACTGTGAAGGTGACCGACGTTGCCCTACATACTCACCCTGGTGATGATGGATACTCCAGAAAGCCTGGAGACAGCACTCAACAGAGAGGATGGGTATATAAAAAAAAAAGCAACACCGCACACTCAACTGAAGAGGGAGTGTTTAACTATTTTTTTGCACAAAAGGGTTACATACAAGTTGAAAGAATGCCTTGCTGTCTGTCACCGTTTGAAGGTGACATGCCTTTAGTTGATGTCAGAGTTGGCTCTAAGCTTGACGCAGGCATGATATACAGTATATTCCCATATTTCTATTAGCATGCAGGGAAATCTAACTCAATTGCCTTGTTATTCACTTGACATTAGATGACCTCTGTTTAGGTGAAATATATTGTGAAGACTGAGTTAGTATCAAAGAACACTAATGACATTCAAATGTGTCGCTTCATCTTTATCGCTTTTCATTATCATCCTCTCTTCCATAATTATCCTAAAATTCCCTTTGATCAGAAGTTTTAAATACTCCATACAATGCAAGGTCTTGTTGAGATTTATTCTAATATATTCCACTTCATTTTTGTAACTCCACTCTGTCGTCTTCGCTCTGCTGTGTGGTTCGCTCTTAATTCCTCTGCTGTCACTGAGTCCCCAGTGAAGTATTTGCGGTGTGTGTGATGTGTGAGAATGAAATAGGCGGGGAAGATGAAGGCAGGGTAAAGTAGGGGGGCCATGCGTCTCCTGAGCCCAACCACAGCCACTCCAGCCTGGGATGAAGACAGGGTGTCAACCCTCTACTATCTAGACCTTCGTAGACCCCCCTCCACAGCAACATTAGTCTGATAATACAAAGCAGCCTTGTCTCCCTCCCTGCCTCTGTGCAGTCTTCAATCCCATCCCCCACAGGGCCAATCACCTCTAGTGCCACCTCTGAAATATATGAGAGAGAGAGAGCGAGAGAGAGAGCGAGAGAGCGAGAGAGCGCGAGAGAGAGAGCGAGAGAGAGCGAGAGAGAGCGAGAGAGCGAGAGAGAGCGCGAGAGAGCGCGAGAGAGAGAGAGAGATCTAAGCATCACAATGGTCTGTTTTGTCCGAGACAAAAAGCTCTGGTGAAGAAGTTTGTTTTGCTCTGGGGGTTTATTCTGTTCTGGCTGTTCGTTAAAAATTATTCAGGCTAGGGTCTATTTTTCTCAATTTCCGCCTGACTGACGTGTCCAAAGTAAACTGCCTGTTGCTCAGGCCCTGAAGCCAGGATATGCATGTAATTGCCACCATTGAAAGGAAAACACTCTGAAGTTTGTAGAAATGTTAACATAACACATATAACACAATAGAAAGAAAAACCAACCGGAATAGTTTTTTTTTTTGAGAGCCCACGCTCTTCCAATATGAGTATAGTGAAAAAATGTAATCTAGCTCCCAGTATGCAATTACTATGGCTTCCACTGGGTGTCAGTAGTCTTTGTTCAAGGTTTCAGGCTTGTTTCTTCCAAAACAAGTAAGAAATATGAGTGTTACTAAAGGGAGACAGACTTCGAAATTCGTGTATGTTCGCGCGACGAAGAGGACACGCACTTGCTAATATCGTTTTATGACTCTGTCATACAATACAACTTGAGCCAGCTAGTTAACATCAGTCTTCTATGGAGGTAAAGGCAGTAATGGAGGCAATGGCGGACTGACGGTAGTTATGTATCCGCAAGTTAGACTAAATATTAGCACTACACAATCTTGTTGGTGATAACCTTCAATCTGGATAATAACACAAAACAAATCTTAAGACTAGAGAAATGTATCAACAAATATTACAAAAACAAGCAACACCCAAATAACAGACAGGGAAACCGATTTCAAAACGAAAACGTGACTCTTCTACAGACACAGATGATTTAATACTTTCACCACCGGGAATGGTAAAGGTTGAAACCGATCTGTTAAAATCAATACATCGCTTCGGACAGAGAGGGCAGAGGTATGACTGCCCAATCATTGCCAAATTTGCTTCTTTAAAGATAAAATAATGGTTAAAAGCCTGGGTAAAAGACTTGCTGGGACCAAAATTGGCATGAAGGACCAGTTCCCGAAGGAAATTGCAGAACGGAGTAAAGTTCTGTATCCAATTTTCAAGGAAAATTTATTAAAAGGGAAACGAGTAGCTCTCGTTGTCAATAAACTATATATTGATAACCAGTTGTTCTGAGACACAAAGTCAACACCATGGCTATTTTAAAAATGACACAGTTCTTATAGACGAGGAAAATAATGAAAAACAATTCTAGCCCGGTTATGGATTGTAATAATACAATAAAAAATATAGCTTTTCCATATATCTTCAAATATAACTACTTGGAACACAAAAGCACGAATTCAACACGGTGAAGATAAAAACTCAGTAAACAGAAGGCGCAGTATGTGTGGATGGTGTGGTGTGTGTCATTTTTATGTTTGGGAAGGTGTGGCGTTGAGTGAGAAAGGAAATGGTTGCATATCCCAGAACCAATGTGTTGCTGTGAGCGGGGTGTGAGAGGGCTTTCAATGTTGTTCAGATGATGGATATACTTTTTATAATGAATTATACATGTAATTTATTTATTTATTTATTTATTTATTGTCCTATCATGGTGGAACAGGGTTTAAAAATAAATTATACATTTAATTTATTTATTGTCCTATCATGGGGAACTACATTTTTAAAATAAATTATATATCAAATTAATTAATTTATGATCCTATATTGATGGAACGGTCCAAAACCCTATACCCTAGACACCCACCTGAATGACCCAGATACTAAGGAGAAGTACCTAACTGTTTTATGGGCCTGCTGTAAGGGGTCTGTATGCAGCCAAAATGCAGTCAGAGTCCTAGAGCAGCACTGCCCCCTCAAGATTCTGAGCCTGCTTGGCAGGGTTGGTCCTGCAAAGCCAAAGCCCTCAAAAGGGAGAGCATACCATACAAGGAAATTCTCAAACTGTTAATGAGAACCTTGACGACCTTGTACCTAGCCGGTGGGGATTCCGGTGGGGTGCCCCCACCCAGGCAGTGGCAGTGCTGGCAACACTAGCTGCAGTAACCCATGGAGAGGGGGTCACACTCGGACATTCAGAGAGGGGGTATATTATTGTGGCCCTGGTGGCACAAAATCAAACATCTGACTGCATGGAGATGCTTGGGAATATGGTCAATACGGGGGACCATGTCGTGGGTGTTTCAGGGAAAAAGTGTACATTTGACCTCCATCATCTAGGACTTGACAATGGTTAATAAAATCTCTCCATTTTCGGCCCATTATTTTTTTCGCACAGTCTTGCAGGCCTTCTCATACAGCTACAACTGTATATGCATTCATAAATCAAGACCTTTCTTGAGTTGGGCTCTGGGATGGTGCAACTGTTGAGAATGTGAGAGGTGAAATCATTTGCATAAATTGCCTACATTACAACAAATATTAATAGCTAATTATGGAAAATATGACAGGATTTAAATATATATATATATATATATACTGTATATTTTTTGATGGCTATTTATAATACAAATCGAGTTGAGGGCGATGGAAATGCATTTGGCGGTTGATATACTTCTGTTCTGTGACTGGCATTGTGTGCTCTTTTTGAAGGATGGATCCGTCTTTTCAGGCCTCTTCGAAATGAGGGTCGGGGGTGGTCTGTCGGATATTTGGATGAGGAGGGCTTTTAGCGGGTGGAATAGTGGGGACCAATTGGATATTTACTCATTAGCAATGCAAATATCATGGTACAGCTAAAAAGACACTCAATCATCATGTTACTTTTTAATGGTACGTTTACAAACATATATTTTGATAAATAGAATTGGAAGTTGTGTCTCATTATGGTAAGAAGGTGCTTTCCTCACCATCTTAACAAACCTCTAAACGAGCTATTACCGCCTCCCGGCCGTGGCCTCCAACTGCTCTTGAATGCTAGTAAGCAGTACATGCTCTTGCTTGATCGCTCACCCGCACCCGCCCGCCCGACTGCCTCACTACTCACAGATAACTATTTGACTTAGAATATGTGGACAACTATTAAATACCTAGGTGTCTGGCTAGACTGTAAACTCTCCTTCCAGACTCATATTAAGCATCTCCAATCAAAATGATATCTAGAATCGCTTATTTCACAACAAAGCCTACTTCACTCATGCAAATAGCGTGCGTGGCTTGGCTGTCTGCAGTCTGACCAGCAATGTGCGTGGTTTCAAAATAGTCTCCCTAACACTCTACTCAGCAAATTGGATGCAATCTATCAGTTGTCCTTGGTCACCAAAGCCCCATATACTACCCACCACTGCGACCTGTATGCTTTCGCGGCTGACACAGCTACATATTCGTCGCCAAACCCACTGGCTCAAGGTCGTCGAGAAGTCGTTTGACTCAGGATAAAAGCGCCTTATCTCAGCTCACTGGTCACCATAGCAACACCCACCCGTATGCGGCTCCAGCAGCGTATATTTCACTGGTCATCAAAGCCAACACTTTCCTTTGGCCGCTCTTTCCTTCAGTTCTCTGCCGCTATGTCAGCTAGATGGCTAAAAAATCACTGAAGCTGGAGTCTTTATATCTCCCTCTCGAACTTTAAGCATCAGCTGTCAGTGCAGCCCCTCCACACGAATCCTTTGCACCTGTACATAGCCCATCTGTAAATAGCCCATCCAACCACCTACCTCCTTCCCGTATTTGTTTATTGTCTTTACTCGGGTTTGCCATACCAGTATTCCTACTTGCACATCTGATCTGCACATCCATCCTCAGTATTGGTGTACAAATAGCAATTACTTCGCCACACTATATTTATTGCCAGTTTCCATAAAAATTTGCACACACTGTATACACACGGATTGTTCCCAGTACTTGTTTTATATTATCTCCAATGGATCAAGTCCATATAAAAAACTGATTAATCCTGATTAGGATTAATAATATCTGACAATACTTGTTAACTTATGCGCAAAGCATTTTGCTAGGATTTTTGCATCACAACACTGAAGTGTAAGAGGTCTCCAATTTTTTAAATGGACTCGATCTTTATTCGACTGGTACTCCATCCAGCCCTGGAGGTTTCCTATCCTAAACGCCCCACTGTATTTTGCAGTTCCTCCTCTGTAATTTGGCCTTCACATGAGTCTTTCTGTACAGATGTTAATTTTACATTATTATTAGGAAAAAATCCATTCAATTACTTTCATTTAGTGGAGATGGAGGAGCCTGAAACGAAAACATATTCTTAAAGTACTTTAATTCCTATTTCAAAATATAATTTGAGAATCATGAATGACTCCATCATTTGTAGCAAGTTTTAATACATTTTCTTTGGTAGCATTTATATATTGAAGATTGAAAAGACTTTGGTGCATTTTTTCCCCATATTCCATCCAGTTCGCTTTTTATTTTTCTAATCTATTACACTGGATCTTTCTTGAATAAATTCCTCCATTTCTTTTTGTTTTCCTCTAACTTATTCTGTGCCTCTATGGTACCATTTTATTGTTATCTAACTGTACTGTTAGTCCTTCAATTTCCTTTGTTAATATGGACACTTTCGATCTAAATTGATTTTGTTTTTATTGATGAGTACTGAATTGTGGCCTCTAAAGGCACATTTAAAAGTGTCCCATACAATAAAGGATCTGCTGTACCTATGTTATGTCTGAAAAGTCTGTTATAATTTGTCTGCCCGAGATCTAAACAATTTATCAGCTAGTAGGCTTGATTAAATTTCCAATATCCTCGCCCACGTGGAAATTCTGTAAGAGTAATATATACAATTATGTGATGATGATTATTACTGCATTCTGTCCCCTATCAACACTTTTAAACTTTTGGTGACAGAGAGAATGGCATAAGAAAGTAGTCAAGACGACTAGCTTAATTAAGCCTCCGCCATGTATATCTCACTAGGTCAGGTATTTAAGTCTCCATATGTCTAATAATTCCGGCAGGGTAGGCTAGTGGTTAAAGCGTTGGTACTTGTTGCTGGAAGGTTGCAAGTTCAAACCCCTGAGCTGACAAGCTACAAATCTGTTCTGCCCTGAACAGGCAGTTAACCCACTGTTCCTAGGCCGTCATTGAAAATAAGAATTTGTTCTTGCCTACTTAAATAAGTAGGTAGGTAAAAAAATCCAATATATCCATGACATTCATGATTTCCTTAAAACCTCTTGCGTCTACCTGAGACGCAGACGCCCCATTTAGGCATCTGAAATGCAAATGCGCTACGCCAAATGCTAATAGCACTCGTTAAAACTCAAACGTTCATCAAAACACACATGCAGGGCATTGAATTAAAGCTACACCATAGAATCTAGCCAACAAGTCAGATTGTTAAAATGCTTTTCGGTGAAAGCATGAGAAGCATGAGAAGCTATTATCTGATAGCATGCAACACCCCGAAATAACGGAAGGCGACGTAAACAAAGAATTAGCGTAGCCGGCGCTACACAAATAGCAGAAATAAAATATAAAACTTTCATTACCTTGGACGAGCTTTGTTGGCACTCCTAGATGTCCCATAAACATCACTATTGGGTCTTTTTCGATTAAATCGGCCCATATATACCCAAAATATCCATCTATGGAAACTGTGATTCAGAAAAAACAGTTTCGAAACGCTACGTCATTTTTTAAATTAAAAAGTCGACGATAAACTTTCACAAAACACTTGAAATACTTTTGTAATCCAACTTTAGGTATTAGTAAAACGTTAATAATCTATCAAATTGATCACGAGGCGATGTGTATTCAATAGCTCCACGCTTTCAAATCATCTTCTGAAAACTCACTTCCAAAACTTCCTGTTGGAGACAGGATGGAAAGTGGTCTCCTTCCTCGTTTGACCAAGAAACAACGAAGGCAATTGACAAGAGTGGTGACATCGTGTGGAAGCTGTAGGACAGCAATCTCGGCCCCATTTAATTTCGTGCCCCTTGAACAATACATGCAACTGGCGCATGGATATTTTTTTCAGTTTTCAGTGATCAGTTTTTCTTGCGCTTTTCGATGAAACAGACGTTCTGTTATAGTCACAGCCGTGATTTAACCAGTTTTAGAAACGTGAGAGTGTTTTCTATCCACACATACTAATCATATGCATATATAAGTTCCTGGCATGAGTAGCAGGACGCCGAAATGTTGCGCGATTTTTAACAGAATGTTCGAAAAAGTAGGGGGGGGATCAACAGTGCCTGAGGGTGATAGTTTGTAGTGTGATTTCCTTTCCGGTCCATAGAGGTATTTAAGACCGTATTAAAATCTCCCACCATAATAATAAAGTCCAGTGTTGCTTGTAGAGTTGATAAATTCTTATATTTATTTTCAAAGAAGCTTGGATAATCATTATTCGGACCGTATAGGTTAATAAGCCATATCTGTTTATTGTCCAATAATATATTTAAAATAATCCATCTACCTTGACAATCTGTTTGGACAATTTGCACATTTGGATCAAAATTACTGTTAATTAAAACCATCACCCCTTTCGAATTTCTTTGCCCATGGGAGAAATATATTTCACCCCCAGGTCTTTTTTCCACAAAACTTAATCTAAAATTTCCTGTAAACAATAGATATTATATTCTCTTTTATCCAGGTAAAAATACTGATCGTCTTTTCTTATTATCTGCTAGGCCATTACAACTGTAACTGGCTATACTTATTTCACCACTTACCATAATGAGACACAACTTTAAATTCTATTTATAAAAAAATATATGTTTGTAAACGTACCATTAAAAAGTAACATGATGATTGAGTGTCTATATACTGTAGCTGTACCATGATATTTGCATTGCTATCTAAGTAAACCTCCAATTGGTCCCCACCATTCCACCCGCTAAAAGCCTCCTCATCCCGAGCTGGGCCTTCATCCCAATGCCACCTCTGACCCCACATTCCATAGCCCTGAACAGAATGGGATCCATCCTTGAAAAGACCACAGTTCCATTTACCCAATTGAAGTAGATCAACTGCCAAATGCATTTCCATCGCCCTCACCTCGATTTGTATTATATATAGCTGTTGACCATCCTCTATTGTCCCTAACATCTTTTACTCCTTCGCAACAGTTGTGGGATACACACATACACCCACCCACACACACTCAACCCTTCCCCCCCACACAACCATAAACTCACATTCTCAACAGTTGCATGACCCCTCCCCATCGATTACTGCAGCTAGTGTTGCCAGCACTGCCACTACCTGGGTGGGGACACCCCACCGGAATCAATGTTTTTTGCCATCACTGTATTCCTGCCACACACACACTATACAATACATTTATTAAACATAAGAATGAGTGTGAGTTTTTTATCACAACCCGGCTCGTGGGAAGTGACAAAGAGCTCCTATAGGACCAGGGCACAAATAATAATATAATAACCAATCATTTTGCTCTTTATTTAACCATCTTACAAGTACAATTGTGAATAACTCACCACAGGTTAATGAGAAGTTGTGTTGAAAGGATGCACATAACTGTGCAATGTTGGGTCGTATTGGAGAGAGTCTCAGTCTTAAATCACTTTCCACACACAGTCTGTGCCTGTATTTAGTCGAGCATCCACTCTCACATAGGTACGTGGTTGCAAAGGGCATCAGTGTCTTAAAAGCGCGATTTACCAAGGCAGTAAACTCTGAGCGCACACTCTTT